>NC_061090.1:50345588-50373088 GCF_015104395.2 Macrobrachium nipponense | reverse complement strand
GTGGAAACAATATACATTCAACATGTCAAAAAGAAAAGCATTATATTACTCGAGAACGTGAGAATGTATAATTTTTCAATGGAACGTAACCGTAAAATTGCAGTGTACAATCTTGCTATAACAAATAAAACGAATGCGTAAAAGATGCCCAATTTTGCATTGAAAGAAACGCGCGGAAATCGCAGAGAACAGAGGAATTCTCAGCCAGGAAATCGAATGTCAAACGCGGAAGATTCTATGTCGAGATTAGACGAGAATATCTCATACCGACACAACAGCTAACAATCACAAAAAGATAAAGAGAGAGAGAAAAAAAAAAGTAAACAGACGATACGATGTTGTTTGCTATCGAGACACTTGAAAGAAAGCTCTTCTGATCTTATGTAAATAGGATCCCGATGTTTTTCCCCGAATTCACTCCGGAGGAAAAATTCACTATGCTTCAATTCTCTCTCTCTCGTCCTTTGTGGAGGCCCTCAGGTTAAACATGACAGGATGCACTCTCAGTCATGTTCTTTGGATGTAGGAAAAAACGAGGCACTATTGAACACTCGTGGAAGGTTTCTCTTGTTTTAACGGCGGTAAAAAAAAAAAATAGTAAATGCAATCTTGTGTTGGATCAAACAGAACATTCCACATGTAAATCTAATGGTAAATTCTTTAGATGTCAATATTGGCTAAAGAGAATCGTTGTTGTCAATGTGGTGCACGAAGATGTCAAATGCTAATGAATGCATATATATATATATATATATATTATATATATATATATATATATATATATATATATATATATATATATATATATATATCTATTCAACTGTATTCCACATAGGAAAAGTTACTAAGTATATCTTAGTTTTACAAGACCTCTGAGCTCATTAACAGCTCTCCTAGGGCTGGCCCGATGGATTATATATTTTTACGTGGCTAGGAACCAACTGGTCACCTAGCAACGGGACCGACAGCTTATTGTGGGATCCGAACTACATTATATCGAGAAATGAATTTCTATCACCAGAAATAAAATCCTGATTCCACGTTAGCCGAGCCGAATTCCACATAGGAAAATAAAAGTTTTTTCTTAGAAAATGCCCAACAGTTTTGTCTTCCAATGGACCTCTTCTTGGAGCGCTTATTAAGGAAAGAGAAAAAGTTTACAATGCTGCCAAGATAGGCCTAAATTCTTAAACATATGGAATACCGTTACCAAAAACTGGCAGTTTGAGCTACAAACCATTCAACAGTAAAATAACAACTAAACAAGAATAGTAGTTAAAGAAATGAAAAATACCAGAATGTAAAATGAGGTAATATGTCCATTTGAAACAGCATAATAACACTAACTACATATAAAAAATGTGTAATATTATAGATGATTAATTAATGGATAAATAATACAACTGAGTTAACAAATCTTCATGTCTAAGAACATTACCA
This sequence comes from Macrobrachium nipponense, assembly GCF_015104395.2. Lineage (NCBI taxonomy): Eukaryota > Metazoa > Arthropoda > Malacostraca > Decapoda > Palaemonidae > Macrobrachium > Macrobrachium nipponense. Next base: position 50,371,648 of record NC_061090.1, on the reverse strand, counting down.
GTACTATATATATATATATATATATATATATATATATATATATATATATATATATATAAAGTACATATATATATATAATATATATATATATATATATATATATATATATATATATATAAACACGTATATCTATATTTATAAATTATATATATATATATATATATATATCTATATATCTATATATATATCTATATATATATGTCTATATATATATATTATATATATATATATATATATATATATATATATATATAGATATATATATATATAGATATAGATATATAGATATATAGATATATATATATATATATATATCTATATATATATATGTCTATATATATGTCTATATATATATATATATATATATATATATATATATATATATTATATATATATATATATATATATATATATATACACACACATATATGAACTAAGTAATAAATTAAGTAAAAGTCTAAGCAATAATGAAGCAAAGAAAAAATCACAAAAAAGGATGATTCATTAAAATGTTCATTTCTGCTCAGAATGACAGAGAGAATGATGGAGAAGAGCTGAATATAAAAAAATAATAAAATAAAACAAATATTCAAATGTATGCAACAATTAGAGAACTGTCACAATGCCAAGTAAGGATGGAAGACGTTTTAAGAAAGAGAGACAATAGAATAATAGAGGAAGAGTAAAAAAAGAAGATAAAAAAAAATGGCAGCTCAAGCCAGTTGCGAAGAGGGTAGAGGAGTCTTTCTTGTACACTTCGTTCTCTTTCCTTATTTGAAAGACTGGAAGCGGTAGAAAGACGAGAAGCAGCAGTTTGGGACATAATTACTTCTCTCCGTCAGAATTGGATTGCATTTACATTCGGTCTAAACACCTAAGAACAAACTGATGATTTACAAGTCTCTCTCTCTCTCTCTCTCTCTCTCTCTCAATATTATTTTGCAAACTACCAACACAGTTTTATAGTCTCTCTCTCAGTCTCTAATATTCTATTGTAAACTACCAATATTATTTTATAGGCTGTCTATTTCTCTGTAAATGCTATATTATAAACTACCAATATTACTTTAAGGGCTCTCTCTCTCTCTCTCTCTCTCTCTCTCTCTCTCTCTCTCTCTAAGAAATCATTTACAGTCTCTCGAATATTATGATGCCAAAAGTAATTATTTTTTACCTTTAGTTAATATAATAATAATAATAATAATAATAATAATAATAATAATAATAATAATAATAAAATAATAATAAGCGATACTCAAGTCAAAACTCAATGGCGGAAATATGATAAAAGCCATAAACACATGGGCAGTGCCAGTAATCAGATACAGCGCAGGAATAGTGGAATGGACGAAGGCAGAACTCCGCAGCATAGATCAGAAAACCAGGAAACATATGACAATACACAAAGCACTACACCCAAGAGCAAATACGGACAGACTATACATAACACGAAAGGAAGGAGGGAGGACTACTAAGTATAGAGGACTGCGTCAACATCGAAAATAGAGCACTGGGGCAATATCTGAAAACCAGTGAAGATGAGTGGCTAAAAAGTGCATGGGAAGAAGGACTAATAAAAGTAGACGAAGACCCAGAAATATACAGAGACAGGAGAAAGACAGACAGAACAGAGGACTGGCACAACAAACCAATGCACGGACAATACATGAGACAGACTAAAGAACTAGCCAGCGATGACAATTGGCAATGGCTACAGAGGGGAGAGCTAAAGAAGGAAACTGAAGGAATGATAACAGCGGCACAAGATCAGGCCCTAAGAACCAGATATGTTCAAAGAACGATAGACGGAAATAACATCTCTCCCTTATGTAGGAAGTGCAATACGAAAAATGAAACCATAAACCACATAGCAAGTGAATGCCCGGCACTTGCACAGAACCAGTACAAAAAGAGGCATGATTCAGTGGCAAAAGCCCTCCACTGGAGCCTGTGCAAGAAACATCAGCTACCTTGCAGTAATAAGTGGTACGAGCACCAACCTGAAGGAGTGATAGAAAACGATCAGGCAAAGATCCTCTGGGACTATGGTATCAGAACGGATAGGGTGATACGTGCAAACAGACCAGACGTGACGTTGATTGACAAAGTCAAGAAGAAAGTATCACTCATTGATGTCGCAATACCATGGGACACCAGAGTTGAAGAGAAAGAGAGAAAAAATGGATAGTATCAAGATCTGAAAATAGAAATAAGAAGGATATGGGATATGCCAGTGGAAATCGTACCCATAATCATAGGAGCACTAGGTACGATCCCAAGATCCCTGAAAAGGAATCTAGAAAAACTAGAGGCTGAAGTAGCTCCAGGACTCATGCAGAAGAGTGTGATCCTAGAAACGGCACACATAGTAAGAAAAGTGATGGACTCCTAAGGAGGCAGGATGCAACCCGGAACCCCACACTATAAATACCAACCCAGTCGAATTGGAGGACTGTGATAGAGCAAAAAAAAAAAAAAAAAAAAAAAAAAAAAAAAAAAAAAAAAAAAAAAAAAGATAATAACAATAATAATAGTTGTCAATACCTGGAAAAATAATGAAATCGTATACGAAATCAAAATAATTCCGCGTATGTTCCTGTGTTTAACGATATCAGAAAAAAAGAAAAAAAAAGAATAGTCGGCAGATGTGTCGAAGAAAAATATTCCAGGAATGACAGATGGAGATGGCATAAGATACCGAGAATAAGGAAAACATCTATATATTTTTTTTTCTTTAGAATTCCAGTTTATCAAAATGCGCGTACATCATTATGCGACAAACCCACTTCACCAAAAAATATAAATAAATAAATCAAATAAAATGAAATAAAAAACATGGCGGACCTCTCCTTGTTAAGCAACAGTCCACGCAACAGAACGCCCTCTTTTGACAAAATGTAAACAAAGACAGAAGTGCTGCGATTCAGGTAATCATGAAGTGAGAAGCAAAATATTATTTCTTATCTTTTACTAACAGGCAACAAAAACCACCCTGGAACCATCCGAGTTTATGAGCGCATGAAATAAAGTCTTTATGTATGAGCAACCGATCAGAAATTATTTGCAAACAGAAATCATTTAATTCTGTCTAGAAGGGAGTATAAAAAGATTCTCAATAATGTTAACCATAATAGACAACATTGTTATTTTATCTAGTATATCCACTGCCCCTGCTACTGTTCACAATCCAGTTGTTGAATCACTCAGCTCTTGTACAGCGTGTGTAGCCCAGAGAAATATGAATACAGACATAAGAAAGACCCATCAAAGTCGCCATGCACAGAATTCAGAAAAAATAAAACTGAGTTTCATTGTAGATAGTTTGCTGGTCCACCTGGCTTCTCACTGAGCGTCTCTCTCTCTCTCTCTCTCTCTCTCGTCCGTCTCTACTGTTCGTGTGTCTCTCTGTCTGCCGACCAACAGGTTTGTCTTCATGGTGGCTGTTCTTCGATTAAAACACGTCTACCTGTCTACTCCGTATATAGCAATCATTTCTCTCTCTGCATTTTTTTTCCTATTCAAATTCCCCTTTTTTTACTGTCTGTCCACCTACGCGTCTCTCTCTCTCTCTCTCTCTCCAGTTTTCTTCAACTACGCGTGTACAAATCTGCCCACCCACGCTTCTTGACGTTTCCTCTCTCTCTCTCTCTCTCTCTCTCTCTCTCTCTCTCTCTCTCCGTAGCTCTGTAAAAAAAAAAAAGAAGAGGCTATCCCCCTCATTGACTTGTAAATACGGAGAGAATCACAATAAGGATTATGAGACGTCTGAAACAATAGCATCAGGAGCCGACGACATCCCCATTCTAAATTTGGAAGGAATATGCTAATTCGGTACTTCATCCCATCCCCCTCCCCCAACACCCTGCTCTTTCTCTCTCTCTCTCTCTGTCGTTAATACCGTCCCTCTGTGAGTATATCTGCAGCGCCTGTGGGTGCTTGTTCGTTTATGTTTTTTCATGGCAAGTGCGCATAATAGAACGCGCTTGTCAACAAAAACAACAACTTATTTCCCAGCGGAGATTTGTCATCAGTGACTTGCTCAGTTTTATTAATTTACGCAATTCTAATGCGCAAATATACATACATATGTATTCCACCCTCAAGTAGACACGCCACCTACCGACCTACCTACCTGCCTGCCTGTTCCCAAAACCCATCATATCGCCACGAAAAAGGTAAAGGACACGAACGTAGATTTCGTGTCTGTAGCTGCTCATTCCTGTGTTTATGACCCTCTGTGATGGGAGACGCGAGGCAATTCAAATGATAAGGAGAAACCCATTAAACCCTAAGCGCCCTTCTACGGGACAGCAGCATCGGTAGTCCGAAAAAATCAGACTAAAATGCAAATTCATTCTATAAAAAAAGAAAAAAAATCTGGACTCATTCATTACTTGCAAATGTGACACAGTTGGTTCTCTTTCATCTTTTTTATCAGGAGTTTCAAATATCCATTGGCATACACTACAGCCAATCTCTCGCTCCAGTTATATATAAGAAACGGTGATTAAAAAAAAAAAAAAACATATATTCATCTTACTTTCATTCTTCTCAGATTAATCCCTTGTAGGGTAGCCGCTGTTGTTAACGAGCCTCCTTCAGCCAATTCTACCGTGAAAGTGGCTTTGGCAGATGCTTAACGAGCAGATGATTTTTCTAACTCTTTATTGAATATCAAAAGGCGATGAAGTCAGGGGTCAACTGAATGCATCAGCTTACCACTTAATAAAAATAGTCATAGAACAGCAATAAGTTAAGTACTACATCTTAGTTTAACCAGACCACTGAGCTGATTAACACCTCTCCTAAGGCTGGTTTTCCTACGGGCTGCTCTATGAACAAGAGCCCGTGCTGGGATAGGGCCAGCTCAATCAAAAACAACTAAGGCGGGCCCGAAGGATTCGATATTTTTTACGTGGCTAGGAACCAATTGGTTACCTAGCAACGGGGCCTACAGCTTATTGCGGGTTCCGAACCACGTTATATCGGGAAATGAATTTCTAATCACCAGAAATCAATTCCTCTGATTCTACGTTGACAGAGAGGGGAATCGAACTTCGGACTACCGAAGGAACTGAGAATAGCAATAAATTGGAAAGAAATCGGATTAAGCGAAATTAAAGGCAATGAAAACTTAGATGGTGATGATGATGATGATGATGACGACGCTGTAAAAATCCTGATAATGAGAAGCAAAATATATGGGGGGGGAGAGGGGACTGTGTTTGAGAGGGGAGGGATAAGACGCAACGATGAAAATAAACGGAGGACGAAGAAAGTGAGCGGTACCGACAACGACGGATGCGGTGATAATGACTTGATGGTGATGAGACCAATCTCATTTTCTCCACGGTTAGGGGGAGATGATATGGGCAGAGGTCGCAGCAAGATAATGCCTCATTTCTGCGATCTCTCCTGCTCAGAGATTATCATAGGGACGACATGGGGCTAGGGGGGGTGTGGGGGGGGACTTAGACCTTGATAATAGGATGGGTGAGGAAAGGGTTGGAGGGTTAGGGGGGGGGGGGGGGTGGGGGGGGGGTAGATTGTGTGTGAAATGACTCGACCAGGTCAACAGGGAATGTATGTGGTCACAGCTTAAGACATAGTAAGTGTGCAATTATGAACGTCTCTCAATGATTCCCTCGATTACAGGACCCTGGGGGTGACTGTTATGAGCTGCTGCGTGGAGTGAATGAATTGCCTTTTAACTGTTAGCCCGAGAGAGAGAGAGAGAGAGAGAGAGAGAGAGAGAGAGACATTTGGCAGACTGGATCTTAAGATAAAATCACGGTGTTGAAAGTTATTGGTAAAAGCACGTATATACTAAATAGATATAAAATGTATGGGTGCGTACAGAGAGAGAGAGAGAGAAACGTTTGGTTGACTGGGTTATCAAGATACAGTCACGGGGCTGAAAGGTATATAATATATATATATACATACACACACACACACAAATATATATATATATATATATATATATATATATATTATATATGTATATATAGTGTACAGAGAGAGATAGAGAGAGAGAGAGAGAGAGAGAGAGAGAGACTGGGCGTCGTAAGAAATGCCCTTTGGCCTGGCCCAGGAAATGAGAGCCATTCATCTGCCCTCTCAGTTGCCAACTTGTCGCTTGGAACCGAAGCCGACGGTCGCGCCCTTAGGAGCAATAATCACAGGGCGCCAGGGGCGGTTTTCCTCCCGCCCCTACAAACCCCCAGCGAAGTCTGAATTATGGCGTTCCACTTTCCTCGTCCTAAATTGCTAATTACGGCAGCCCGTCATCATGGCTTTTAATTTTATTTTGTGATGCACTCACACATATACTATACATACATACATACATACATACTATATATATATATATATATATATATATATATATATATATATATATATATATATATATATATATTTATACACATTGGATATATTAGCTATTTCTAACGAGACACGTACATAATAATTATTATAACCACAATGCCCTCTTAACTTCTCGATTTACTAACACTTTTTGGATGCGCTTCTCACTAAGAAGCCTGAGATAAAACTGGAAGAATATGGCGTAATTCTCAAGTCTGTAGCAAGATTCGAACCGGCATCCGGAGTATCAGAACGAGGTCCCGTTACCTCGTTCTGAGATTATATATATATATATATATATATATATATATATATATATATATATATATATATATATAGATAAAAAGATAGATAGATAGATAGATAGATAGATATAAATGTATGTATGTATGTTTGTATGCACATTTCGTCTTTCCCCCAGAGAAGTATACGGAAAGGAAAACGCAAATCAAATTTCACATTGTAATCTTCAACTTAAGAATAAGAAAACAAATAATACATGAAGCGCAATTTTTCAGCTCCGCTTTATTCCCATTTTGAAACTAAGTTCGGTGCTTCTTTACTTATTTTTTAAATATTTATTAACCTTACATTGCATTTTGTACTGGCCAATTTTTACAATTTGTAGACGCAAAACTGATGGACCATTTGGCATACTTCCATCATATTACATATATATGTACCTTCCTATTACGCTTCAACCTCACGGTCGTTACTTGCAATTGCTCTTACCTCATGACATGCTTAAGTAGTAATCACCCTCCCTCACCTCCCCTTTCACTTATATCAAGAAACATTTGACTAAGACTAATAATTTCATTCCGGCTGTTGCTAATAAAACTCACATACTTCATTAAAACAGCTCCTCCAGTTCCTCATCAATAACGTTCATGAAGTCCGCGTCTCTAAAGTTTCTTGAAATCGCTCGATCTTATTTTTGTTGCATATTTCTTTTTTTCTGCAAATTATATTGAAGCATATCCCCAAGTATTGGCAATTTTTCCTCACAGTCAGGTTAATCATTCCAATCATCAGTTACATTTTTATTGCCATCAAACATTACCATTACCAGTCTGCTTCCCATCTTTCTCTTTAATAAGATTTTCCTGTCGCTTTATTTATAATCATGCTAACCGTCCAAATAAAAAATCAATTCAAATCAAATAAAACCTTATTTCACTCATTCATCCATAGCCTCTCAGAAAGGCCTCTAACTCATTGCAAATAATGTGAATAACTTTTCTCAGACTTATCATAGATACCATGTCGACTTAAATGTCAATCCCACAGGATTTTTTTTCTCTCTCAGAGGTTTCACAAAAGTATTTTATTATCAACTCTATATCAACAAAACCTCTTTCTCATTTCCAACAAACAAATAACTATTCCCCAGTTTGTACTTCGTCATCAAACGCAAGTTGTAGTCAATATCTTTCTTGTACTACCTGGCTTTGGAACCTTATCTTCCTGTTTCTGTCTTACCTTTGCCTTCTTCTTCTTGCTTAAACTGGAATTGTGCTAATTAAGAACTCTGGGTTACTGTACCCTCTTCTTCTTCTTCTTATTCCTGTTTATTCTGGGATTGAGCTAAATACGAACTCTTCTTCTTCTTCTTCGTCTTCTCCTTCTTTTCTTCTTGGGCTAAACAAAAAGTTTGAGTTAGCGTGCCTTCTTTTTCTTGCATCATGAAGTTTATACTGGAACTGGGCTGAGTAAGAACTCTTGGGTTACTGTAACTTCTTCTTCCTCCCCGTATTTATACTGGAATTGGGCTAAATAAAAACTCTGGATTACTGTACCATTTAGCCTTTGCGCAGAGGAAAAAAATAGTCAGTTTACTTGTCACACTCATCACGATGTTTCGCTTCGATTTATTCGTGCAAAAACACCCGCCATTTTCTGACCTACGTAAGTGTTTATTGGTTAACGTCACATCGAGCCTCTACATTAAAGAATAAAAATCGTCGGGTTTTATCTGGTGCATCCATCACGATCCTTTCTTTCTATTCATTTAAGCAAAAATGCCTGCCATCTCTGATTACCTGACAAACCAGTGGTGTCGGGTAAAAACTTGAATCCGATACTGTTAATTACTGGCATCATAACTTTAATTGCAGGTTATTCAACCTGGCGTGTACTGCCGTCAGATCTGTAAGAGAAACGACTTCTCTTCATCAGTCTGCTGGGATGCTCTCTGTCCCCGCCTTCGTTAAAGCCAAAATCGGCCGCGATCATTATTTTTAACAATGATATAAACACAGTATGTCTTTTAACTTCTCCGTGTTTTTTGTTTCTGCCGAATTTTCTCGATATTCGGGATTCAAATCTCGCTCCCGGACAACAGTTACGACTCTCATTTTGGCACGAGGATGGAATTTCCTTCACTTTTCACTATTCTCCCCAACAGATGACGTTCACCTTTCAATCGCTGACCAAACGCAGCAGAGGTTACAAAAACGAACCGAAAGCTAAGATCTACATTTAACTGAAAAAAAAAATCATACCGAGAAATTGGGGAAAAAATAAATTAACCAGCGATCAAACAGAAGTTGTCAATTTCGTTTATACCAACAGAGTTGATTAAAGGCCATATTAGCTGGCATTTTTCTGCTGCTTCGACCACACATAAAAATGCTGCGTTCCATCACATATCTGGTGTATGACATTATGTCTGGGCGGCCGTAGTAAGGATTTCGGTAAGAGGTAAACGAGTTTTCGCAATCGGTGACGCTAATTGCACGGTGAAAGTAATTGATTTGATGAAAAACAAAAACAAAAAACTAGCATACAGAAAGTTATCTGTTTGTCTATCTACGGATATATCTATCTATTCTTTTATATCTATCTATTTATATATATGTATATATATAAATATTTAAATATATATATATATATATATATATATATATATATAGTATATATATATATACATATATATATATATATATATATATATATATACTATATATATAATATATAATATATATATATATATATATATATATATATATAAATATAAATATAAATATATATATATAGATAGATAGATATATAATATATATATATATATGATATAATATATATATATATATAATATAATATATATATATATACTATATATAATATATATATATATATATATATATATATATATATATATATATATATATATATATATATATATATATAATATAATATGCATGCGTGATCATGAGAACTAAACTTTTTTTATACGAATGTTGTGATCAAATATAACTTCATAGTCTTATCTTCCCCAAATTTAAAAAAAAATGTAAAATAACTTATCCTGAAAGGCGCATCTAAACAACGCTCCTAAAAAGACAGTCGATGGGACATGAAGTTACAAAAAGAAACCGCCAGAAAACAGCACACAAATTTCGGTGGTCCGCGCATCCATAATTCATCTCTTCAAGTACATTTTCACCTCAAATTTTCTTTTAAAAGATTTGCGATGGTGGTCGAGACATTCATTAAAATGCTAACAAGCTTAGCTTAAACACCGTAATAAGAGTTGAGCAGTAAAAAAAAAAAAAAAAAAAAAAAATACCGCCTCCACAACGACCAGAAAAAAAAAGAAAAAAAAGGGGGAGGGGCTAGATGCCCGGGGCAATATCGGTTCTCGAGGGCCCTCTACGCCAACTACCCATTTGACTGAGATCTCTCCGCAATCTGACACACTCGAGACAAGCCATTATCGGCACGGGCTCTCAAAGGCACTTCTTGACAGCATCAGCATTATAACCACCTGTAGAAGAAAGACGGAGGGGAATGAAGAAGTGGGTTTTAAAAGCCCCACAGAGAACATTCGGAAAGAACTGTGAAAAGTGCATTGGAGGGAAATGGAGGTAAACTATGCATTCAGCTCTTGTTGGTGTTTAGGTCCATGATTTTGGTATAAAGTATCACTACTTACAAAGGAGGGGGTCACCTTCCGCTGGTAATTCACTGACAGGATGTAATGGGGTAAATGAATCACCGAGAAGGTCATTCAAGCTGAAATATCTGACACTGTGATGACAATTGAAAGAGAAGAGTCCGACTGTTCTGAAAAATGTGTCCGACACCAAAAGTAGCGGCAAAGAAATTCAGAAATAGGCTTAGCCATGGAAGGGAGTCGAGTGCAAGAGTATGTTCCTGGCAACGCAACGTTGGGAAAGGGGTGCAGATCGTATGAAGGGGAAAAGATGCTCGTATTAGGTGGTGTTCGTACTCAATAGCTGGTGACTTCGATGTAACAAGATAATGAACAGATTTCGAGAATCAGTGTGTTGGTGGCAGTGTCCAGCCTATAAGTCATCCAAGAACCCTCTCTCTATGTACTCTAAAGAACTTTCCCTCTATCTGTTTAGGTAAATGTATAACTATACTAGTATGGCACTTCCACATTACATAAGTATGTATACATATAAATGGAGATTGTACCATACATATATACATATATCTGGAGATTGTAACATACACACACACACTCTCTCTTTGTCTCTATCTTCTTTGTATATGTGTAAAACAGACTGAAGGATGAAAAATCTTCAAATGTGCCGTACGCCTTCGAGGCAGATCCATATTGCAAGCCATATCCGGCCACGAGAGAAATCCTGCTCTACAAAAACAAGAACAAATCATAATACCTATGGACGCGTCAATAAGGAACCGAAAAGGTACGTCGATCCCTATCGATGATCAATATATTTCCGGCCATCACCTATCAATCATGACAGATGGCGAAAAAAGACGGTCTCCCCTTTTTAGGAGGCGGCAAAGCGAACAAGATGGATGGAATATAAATGAGTGACTACTACTACTACTACAGTTGAGAAAGTCTGTGACGTTATTCTAGGGACACGAAAGTACTACGGGACCCCCCCCTTTCTGATGCCCGTCGATCGCAGAGCTCTTGTGACGCCTCAGCGTCGGGTGATGTGACCTACTTGGTGGGTGGGTGGAGGCAAGGTTGGGGAGGGGAGGGGCGGTGCTGAGTTTACTGATGACGTCTGTTTAACGTGCGTTCTCTCTCTCTCTCTCGTTAAAACAACGTCTGTGTCTGTTGATGTATAAATTACAGTAAAGGAAAGATATTTCCTCGTCAAAACGAAGTGTTACGTTGACACTGAAAAATATGATTAACGAGCAATATTTTACGATAAAACTTGGTTCATAACATCGCTGACTTTTGGAATAGGCATGGCCTGCCAGATTATAAAAATCAATGTTATACATTATTCTTTGTTTTATATAATTCATGAGCTCAGATGTAATAAATTTACTACGCAAGAAAATCGTATTTTATTTGTAAATTATTTTCCACTGTGAGCTACGTGCTAACCTAACTTGTAGTGCGGATTTTGTAGCAGACAATTATTTCATAATACAATATTAAGTGTTTTCTGTCAATGACTGCCGAGTATTTGGGTGAGCGGACAATTCAACCACTGGACAACTGAACCAGTGACAATTCAACCACTGGACAACTGAACCAGTGACAATTCAACCACTGGACAACTGAACCAGAGGACAACTACTATTCATTTCAGGGACCGCGAGTCATCGTTTTTCTCAAATATTTCCCAAACTAAGCATTTGATCGGCATGGTACTTTGAGACAGTGTACAAAAGACAATTTCCGCTAATTTATAGCAATATTAAGCATTGTCAAATGGTGTTAGTTAAGGCGTTTACTCTTGACTTTTAAAAGCAAAGTCGCATGAGTCAGGACTCATCTACGCAATCAAACGTCCGCTATCCCCCATCCCTTCCTCGTTCCTTCCTCTCTCTCACTCTTTCTTTTCGCTGCTTTTCTTATCTCTACCCCCAATAGCTCTCGGTAATTTATAATATCCAATAAAATACCGTTTAACATGATATATTTCAATACCAGCAAAAAATTGGAGGGTTCATAATGAAAGGATAGTGAGGTTTGACTTAACGACCATGATAAAGGGTAACAATAAAGTAAACATCTATGTTTTCTAAAAGATGCATCTGTGCACTAAGGCAAACTTCAGAATTCCTCAATAACTATAGCACTGTATCTATAGCACTGTATAATGCCATATGTGTTACATTGATTGCTGCAAGTATAGGTATCGGGAAATTAAGAAGGAAAACGGTGAAATTTTCCATTTTTCCCTAAAAACGAAGACCTACGAAATGAGCGGGCAAGGTTATGTAAAGGTAAATAATCAAAAGATGTGGCACGTGCATCTAAGATTTGTAGCACTCACAAACGACAGTGTCAGTTCTAAGAAACACAAGTAAAATCCTATTTTGGAACCTACCTCAAAAATAGGTATCTATATGGAAATAGTGCGTCACTTTGCATAAATGATAGTAATGTAATTCAAGATGCATGAAACTCTCCTCATTCACTAAAGTAAGTATGGTACAAGAATAACATACTCATTCCTGGCGTTAAATTTGTAGAGACCAAATTGTAGTGGGATATGAATAGAGAAACACACACACAATGATAAAATCATAGTGATGGTAGTTTCCTCAAATTACACTTTTTTCTTTACGGCAATTCACCTGCTGACGCAATAAGGAGGTAGACAAAGCTCTGCCTATTTGGGGGGGAGGGGGGGGGGGGAAGCGAGCAGATCTTGCGTCTCTTGGGGTGAACACAGTGAAGATTATACAATCTTTAGCCTACTCCCATTTATATAACTTAAGAAAATACAATAAAAATGAGAGCAGAATCTACAAAATCAAACATATTTATAACATCAAATATTAATCAATACAATATAGTAGACAGGGAAGGGGCCCGGAGACGGGGAGGCCAGGAAAGAGGGTTGAGGGAAGGATGGGGAGGGGAATGGAGAGAGAGGGAGGTAGGGAAGGACGGGATGAGGATAAAGGGCGTTCAAATGAATAGGTTGACAATGCTTGGCAACGCTTTGTGAGTCATGAGTAAACGACTTAATAAACATCATTTGACAAAACACTATATACTATTACCAAAACTTAGTGGGAGGTGTCTTGTACACAGTACCTTTTCAATCGAATAGTTAGTTGGAAAGATATTTGAGAAAAACGATGATTTGTGGTTCCTGAAATGGACAGTAACCCAATGACGACTGAACCAGTAGACAAGGGAAATCGCTCCTTTCATATGGTTCAGTTGCCACTGGTTCAAATTTGAGCTATGTTATGTGCTTGCCTACGACATTGTGGTTGTCAGTCATTCCCTGTTACTACTCTACAGCATGTCTCTTCAGCTTGGGATCACCGAATGAGGGAAATGTCACCTTTTAAATGGTAGACATGAATACGTTAAGAGGAGCAGAAGACCTTAGATGGATCTTGGAATCTCCTACTGGCAATGTCGTCATTATCGCAAACATAAATGCAGTGGCAGTATGCAAACAGAAGGGGACAGGGTACCCAAGGAGCCCGGCGTTCATACTCATCCTGGTGATCCACTAACTGCCCAAGTATAGCAGTTGGAGAGAACACTGCACTCGTTTGCCGAAGGCTTGTCGGACAGAGTGAGAAAGTCTGTTGCAAATGCTGTAACTTCTGCTACCTGTGACAACATGCAACAGCTGCCAAGAAAATCGTCACTAAAACGATCAGTAAGAAGAAAATTTCAGCGCACCGACATAACGTCACGCTACAGCAACTAGCCAAAGACAATTCGGCAAGTAGTGACGTCATGCAACCGCCTCTTCCAACCCACCAGAATCCTGCACGGAGAGGCCCCCTACCCTTACGACGGTCTGAATGATTTCTGCAGAGTCCGCATGGGACCCACCTCTGATCTTGAGGCATCTGTCAACAGGGAAGCAGCAGCTGAGCCAGTTAGCCAATCAGAATTCGTCGCTAAGGACCCTATACTGCGCAACAGACTATAGATACCTACTGTAGAACTTCCGTAAGAACTTCAGTCCTACAACACCTGCCCGACGATGTCCTTCTGGGTTTAAGGACAAAACGTTGCAAGAAGGAAGAGAGAGAGAGAGAGAGAGAGAGAGAGATTAGGCTTAAGATCCAATTTGTACTGCATTTTGTATTATGTATTCAATTTGGCAAATACCACGTTGTTCATATGAATCCCCCATTTGGCGTTTTAATAACCAACTTGAGCACAGAGGAGAAGTCAGTAATAAGAATAACAGAGAAACTTCTATACAAAATAAACGCCGCTGAAATAGCCATCATTTTCAATAAAACCTGTAATAATATAATAATAATAATACAAAGGAACGCATAATAAAAAAAAACTTAAGACATATATATTTACCAACTTTCTAAGATTACTCTGCGATATCGCACATTAGCCGCATCCACAGGGAAACTTATCTGGAAAATTCTAAGTTAAGTTAAACAGGGTAAAGTAAGGTCAGGTAAATTACCGCTAGGTACAGCAAGGTAGCCTAAGGCGGTGCAAGGTAAGGCTGAAATAGGAAATACTTGGATTTTGTAAGGTTAAGTAAGTTAAGGCGAGATTACAGTAGGTAAATTCAGGTATGGTACGGCAAGGCTGTCTACCCAACCTCCCGACACGGAACTCAATCACTCCATATGTCAGCTGATCTCTATTAAACTAATTACTTTAATTGACTAGCCTCCCCTTGTTTGGTTTTAGTACTGAACATTATGGCAGTACCAAAAAAAATCAAATAATTTTGTTTCCACAAGCCAATCGGTCATGATGACATCCCACTTGTTTTACGAGACGGTTCTATTTACGTACCATTAAGCCATCACGTTTAATAATTATGAGATCAGTTTAGAAACAGCAAATAGATTGCTCCTAAATACAACTTAAATTGTTGAAGCCAAACATCGAAATGCGTCAAGCATTTCCTGATGTTCGATTATATATAGACATCCAAATATACAGTCGGATATATATATATATATATATATATATATATATATATATATATATATATATATATATATATATATATATATAACAATTCCATAAAGATATGCTAATTAGGAATAGTCCCGTAACAAATAACAACATCATTTACAAAATTCCTTGTAAGGATTGCCCATCGTTTTACGTTGGTCAGTCTAGTAAAAATTCATTGTGTTCGGATTAAGCAGCATATGTATTCAGTTAGAACAGCCCAGACTTCAAATGCAACTGTTATCCATCTGAGGTGAAAAATCTCATTGCATTAATTGGGGTGATACCTCGGTAATTGCTAGATCTAATGATTATGTTTAACAAGAAATTTACTGGAATCGGCATTTATACAAATCACTAATAAAAACAACCTAAATCTTAGTCTGGGAATGTACCATTTGGACCCATATATTTTTAAGATGTTTATGAAGGACCTCAAAATAAATGAAAACTAATAAATTTAGTCCCACATGTATATAGGTTATTATTTCTTTCTCTCTCATCTCTCTCTCTCTCTCTCTCTCTCTCTCTCTCTGGTTCGATATTCTCTCTCCCTCTTTCTCTTGCTCGATATATATATATATTTATATTTTCTTTCGTCTTTTCATTAATAATATTTTTGTTGGGAAAATTTGTGTAAAAAATTCATGATATTAAATTGTATATGTTCCCGTGTTTTTTTTTTTTTTTTCAAAATGTACTGTTTTCTGGAAGAATCACTTGTTTACTGCGGGTATACTTATATATATATATATATATATATATATATATATATATATATATATATATATATATATATATATATATATATAGATATCAGAACACATCTAAAATCAATAGAATAGTTTTAAGCAGAAGAAAACGTTATTAAAGTAAAAAACCTTCATTCTGTAAAATCAGTTGGTAAACAGGCATAAAATTTTTATCTGAAAAGCAACAACTACAGACATTTATGTACATATCCCCTTACAAACAAAAACAAGTACTAGTTAAAGAGAAGTACACAAATGAACAAACATAGGTGAATGGCAAAAGAGAAACACGTACAAAACGCACACGCAAACCTGCACACACAAGAGAGATGAACTACAGACCATATCAAGTGACAGTTAACTGAACTTCAAAACTAACTTTCTAGTCTCGTCGCAGCAAAATGTAGTTCTGTGTTTCCTGGATCTAGTTTCCTGATAAGGGAAACGTATCACTCACTCAAGCACTCAAGTGAGCCTTGATGGTCATCCCAAACTAGTCTCACATTTCTTGGGATTTCACCAAAATGGAGTTATTATATAGATCAATAATAATAATAATAATAATAATAATAATAATAATAATAATAATAATAGCATCCGTACCAAGGGAAACGTGCAATGACAAAGAACTTAATACCAACCCATTCAGTGCTTAGAGCTGGATAAATCTTGTAAAAAATTTTTTTTATCTATTTCTTTTAAAGAAGGGCTATGATAGCATTGTTTCCCAAAATGGTGCTGAAGTGTTGTCAAAGTCAAAGATCCTAATTCCGAAAATGCTGATTCCATCTTCTTCAAAGTCAAATTTCGGAGAAGAATACTGACATATAATACAAATAAAAGATGCAATGCTACATATAAAACATTATTATATAATATAGTATTGTAACTACACGCCTTAACGTATATAAGCTTCAAATATTATATATATATATATATATTATATTATATATATAAAATCTATATATATAGATAAAAAAGATTATAGAAAATCTATCTAGCTCTAACCACTGAATGGCTTGGTATTGAATTCTTTGTCGTCGCACGTTTCCCTTGATTCAGACACTATTATTATTATTATTATTATTATTATTATTATTATTATTATTATTATTATTTATTATTATTATTATTATTATCATTATTATTATTTTATTATTATTATTATTATTATTATTATTATTATTATTATATATGTGTGTGTGTTTGCATATATGTATGTGTGCGTAGTGAATTTATGTATACGTATGTGCTTGTTAGCGCATGCGCGCGCATGTGTGTGTGTACTTTGGTGCACAAAAGAATTGGTATTCAAGCAGCGCAGGTATAAAATACACACATCTTGGAACTACAGACGCAAAAGCATAAAACTTGTAACTCGAGATAATAAAAGACCCACGCCCTTTCCCGGACAACACACCCACCCACCCACTTACGCCTACACCCACGCACGGATGGCCAAACACTTTTATAATAGAAGATAAAACCGATACACGCCTGCCAGTCCTCGACTACGCCAAACTCCACCCTCGCACGCCAGAAAAAAAAAAAAAAAAAAAAAAAAATCCGCCCAAACGCATTATAATAAACACCGTACACCACATGCTTCCTACCTGACCGGCCTTTGGCGATACAGGCTTTTGGGTTTAAAAGCACGTCAGGCTTTAAGAGCACGGACTTTAAAGCCTAATCCGATAGTAACGCAAGAGAACAAGAGTGGTTTTTGCGACTGACGAAGTTTAAGCAATTTTTCTTTTCGTCCTCGTCTTAAATACGTTTCTCTCTGTAAATAAATGACGCTATAAAATGACAGAGACTCATCTGGTAACGTTCTTCTTTGGGTCTTTTAACTATTCTATACACGTAATGTACTCAACAAAAGAAGCACATCTCTGTAGGATTCATAGAAAAACAGCAAGAACCAAACTCAGCAATATTCGCCAACTCGAGATCGACTTTGGTCGAATTCAGCGCAACGACATGCAGCAGATTAAAAGGGATTAAGCTGTGTAAAATTAGGCTAATAGGATAAACAGCATTCATAACATATCCAGCATCAGAAGCAGTAGAATCTACAGGACTCTCTACAGGGTCTGAAACGAACGAGTCAAGAAGGTGTCAGTGACAGACCGCTTTTACATCACGTGCCCAGCCGAGCTGAAATCCGCCCATGCAACAAAAAGCGTAATCTTAATATAAATTTCATCAGACTTAAATGTTGGGATGTTTATAATCAGGTTACCATCAAGATCAGTGAATACGGTTAACCCGGCACATCTACGCCTAAAAAAAATAAATATATTTAGTTAAAGTAATAAGCTCCTTGTTCACATAACGATATTTACAATGAACCAAACAAAAACTTCTAGTTTTCTTCTGAAGATTGAAAAACAAACCCACAAAATTACTGTGTATAACGTGTTTACTTATAAGTATTTATAAAATGTAAATACTTATAAGTAAACACGTTATACACAGTAATTTTGTGGGTTTATTTTTCGATATTTACAATGTTGAATGCAACGAAGGCCATCTGGTAGTAGAAAATGCCACAGAGCGATGCCCGGGTAATTAATATAATGTCAGGTATCTTAGCCAAGTTCAAGGTCAAAAAGAACATAATATGTTCGTTACATGAACTGAGTATAAACAACACTAAATTATCATAAAAGCTTGAATCCTTTGCTGTGCAGATTGGCCGGACAATAGAACCTCCTCATCTAGCCCAGTCCAGATAAATAAAAGTGAAAGAAATATTAGAAAACGAATGAAGAATGGGCGAGAGAAAATGTATGAAGCTTAATTAATCCAAAGGACGATACGGATGATACCCTTCTCGAAGAGCGGAAACTGAAAATTCTGTAACTTGGTGGTACAGAGGGGGAGAAAAATTCCAATATTCAAAAGACTGAGTTGCTCGAGATCGTTTATCTATTATTTATTTATTTATTATTATTATTATTTTTTTTTGCTGCCAGGTAGGTAAAATTTACCAGTCACCTGGAGAGGATTACGAGCGATGGAATGGCAAGTGGATTCACTATCAATTTGCCAGAAATGTTACATTAAACCAGAGAGAGAGAGAGAGAGAGAGAGAGAGAGAGAGAGAGAGAGAAACTATGCAAATTAGAGACTGAAAGTTCTTAAGGAGATTTTCTTCAAAGTAAGGCGACGTAACGACGTAACATATGCCGTTCTTTCACTGGACAAAAATGAATTTCTCAAGCACATAATGACTAGTTGTTAATCGCTGTTCTGCAGAGTAACAGGAAAGTATAAGGGCCTCGGTTTAACTAGTGTTAGGTATAGAATGGATTTCAGGGCTCGTTGGTTAGTGTGTATGTGTATGTGTATATATATATATAATATATATATATATATATATATATATATTATGTATATATATATATATATACTTATATATATAGTATATATATATATACTATATATATATATATATATATAATACATATATATATATATATATATATATATATATATATGAAAGCGAGAGGGAGAGAGAGAGAAAGTAACCTCCTCCCATTTAGCTGTGCTTTCCAGTTAATCCCTGCAGGAATGGGGCTGGGAGCCCCGAGCAGCCATTTCTTTCGTTTTGTCCCAGTGGAAAAGTGTCCCCCAAAATTTTTACGTTTAAACATCGTTTCGTCCAATGTTGAGTTTTCTCATGTGTCTTTCTCTGACGCTCTTGTCATTATATCTTCATTCACGAAAATACACACACACACACACACACACACACACACACACACACACACACACACACACACACACATATATATATATATATATATATATATTCTAGATATATATATATATATATATAGTGTATATATGTGTGTGTGAGTGCGTGTGTATGAACCAACCAATGAATTTACTGTACGTAAGAGGTAAACAAAATGTTAGATTGCTAATAAACCTCGAATTACGGCGAGCATAACGGAACGACACATTGGTAGAGTCAAAATTTGACCTCTCTCTATCCGGGACTCCTTACCAGATTGTGCTTGGGGAACCCAGAGCGAGAGTACGAAAGACTATCAATAAGACAATGACTATGGATGCCTGAGAGATATATGAGAATTATAGGTTAGTCGGAATACATACTACTTCGGTATCGGGCAAAAAAAAAAAAAAAAAAAAAAAAAAAAAAAAAAAAAAAAAACTTGATGGCATGGTTCAAAGTAATAAGCGCTTAAGGAGTTTCGGTTCTCGGTAAAAGCAACCCACCCACACATACAGGCTCGCTCACTCTCAAACATACACACGCGAGCACACAAACAGCTGCTTTCATTTTCCGGATTAGATAAGGTCCATTCAAATCCAAGGTTGAAGAAAATTGAAATAATGGAACGTTTTTGTATTGAAAAGGCTTTCTTATCCAGTTGCATTACCTTCTATTGAATTCAAAACTTATTTTTATGCCTCCTTCTTACTGGACTCTCTGCGCATGCGCGACTTACGATTATTATTTAAAAAAAAAAAGGAGAACTTTACTTCCTTAGAAACGTTGACCTTTAAGATAGGTCCCTCAATCCTTGGTCAGAATCTGGCTTACTCTTACCTAATCCAAACTAATAATGGCTAACCAATCCCGAGATTGCCGCTGGCAATTTCTTCCTTAAACAGCAAAGTTCATTTTCTTTCCCTTATTGATACCGTTATTTTATGATCTCGTGAGAAAAATATTCAACTGAAAAGAAAGGTGTCGGTCAATATTTCCTAAAATGGGAACAATTTGAAAATTTTTTAGGCTCCGTTCAAGACCGCCAATGAGGCAGGTAACCTCTATAGTATGACTAATAACTATATTTCTATAGCTATTTATTGACAAGTGTATTATGTTATCCATTGTTGATAATTAAATATTTACTATATTTTTTTACGTCAAGTTCATTTTCACGGCGTTTTTTATTTCAATAATAATTTTGTATTTCATTGATATAAGAGGTATTGTCAATAATTACGTTTTCAAGAATTTGTGCCTATAAGAGATATTGCCAACAATAACGCTTTCAAGGATTCGTGCCCATAGGAGATATTGTCAATAATTACAATTTCAAGAATTTTTGCCCAATAAGTATTATATAATATACAGTGTATATTATACCGTGACATTTTGTCCAGTAAGTGTATTTTTCTGTCGCTGCCAAATGTGATCTAGTAACTATATTTCCTAACATTTTCCCCTAATACAACATTTCATAATATATCTCAATATAATTTTTCGATATGCTAATTTCCCTTTGGCAACTTTATTGTCAACATGGGTGTTACACTACCTCTCTCTCCGTTGTCTGCTGGTGCCTCGATCGAGCCATTACGGGAGGATCGTGAACCCGAGCTTCATTTACTCAAACCCAGACGCTTTGCATTCCAGATCTCCTCTGGTAATCTTATTCCACCTCTTTGTTCCTGGGGCTCTAGAATATTATTTTTTCTTAATCTGAAAAGACTGTGTCCTTAAGGCGACACACCCGTTGAAGTGTACTTTATCACCGGCAAGTATACAGAAATAATGGTGCCTTTGCCATTCTTGTAACATAATGTGCATATGAATGAAGTTAGGTGCCAACAAATTGAGAATATAGCACACAAATATTTTCCATTGTTATTGTGAGAAAAGTGGCTGGGGACCTCGTCGTTTCCCATAACAACGGCAATGGTACCGAGCCCTGGTAGATATGATGTACGTAAGTGTAATACATAAATTCATACATCTGTGTAATTAGTATATGAAAAGAAAACTTTTTCTATATTAAAAAACATAGGAATATTAAATCAAGAGAAATTTCATAATGCGGTGCATAGAGATAAAATAAATTTGCGGTTGATTATATTAATGTATATATAATATATATACATGTATATATGTATAACTGAATCACGAAAGTTAGGAACGTGATAAATCCATAAAATAAAGATAAATGCCACGAAGGAAAAATAAACGAAGGAGTCTGCAAGATCTTTCGGCTTTAAAAGCCCTTTACTGAGCAGATACACACACACACACACACACACACACACATATATATATATATATATATATATATATATATATATATGTGTGTGTATATGTATATATATATATATATATATATATATATATATATATATAAACATTCATCAGCCTTCTTTCTATTCACCTCAATGGTTAATATTTGTATGCACTTACACAGACACACACACATATATACATATCATACATTTATATATAATATATATATATATATATATATATATATATATATACATATATATATGCATTTATAAATTAGCGAAGTACTTAGTGGATATCCTTAACCCATTGGTAGGTAACATCTCTAATGCCAATATTAAGAATAATGTGGACTTGATAAATAAACTAAATAGTGTACAAGTTAATAGTAAATCGAAACTTGTGAGCTTTGATGTAGTATCACCATTCACAAAGGTGCCTATTGATGAACTATTGGAGTTTCTATCGGAATTATTAGAAAACAAACAGCTGGATATTCCATTTTCTAAAAGCACCTTAATTGAACTGATCAAATTAGGTGTAAAAAAATGTAAATTTGAATTCAATGGAAAATTTTACTCTCAAAATTTTGGTATGGCAATGGGAAACGCTCTGTCCCCAGTGCTAAGTAACTTATATATGGAATTTTTTGAAAAGAAAATTTTAAACAACATAATTCCACGCAAGGTACCTTGGTTTAGATATGTTGACGACATAATTTGTGTATAGCCAGGGAACAAAGATGTAAATAACTTTTTTGCCGGGTTGAATCAATTAGAACCATCAATTAAATTTACTATGGAAATCGAAAAAGATGGATGCCTACCATTTTTGGATGTCCTCATACGGAGAAATAGTAGTGGGTTTAAATATAGTGTTTACAGATAACCTACTAATATTTCTTCCTATGTACATTTCTATTCAGGACAAAACAATAAGGTTAAAAAGATCCAGTGTTTTGCATTATATTCTTTATAAAGAGCACTACGGGTATGTAGCCCAGAATATATAGATGAACCACAATAAAATTTGCTTGTACTACCTTATAATAATAATATAAAAGATATCCCACATCTCCTGAAGAATTTTGGTATTAAGTAGTTTTTAAAAACAATAAAACAATGAAACAGGTACTTATTAAGAACTCCCCCGACAATGCTAAAGGATGTGTATATAAAATTCCGTGTAAGTCTTGTGACAACTTTTATATTGGTCAAACGGGGAAAGCACTGGAAAAAAGAATAGAACAACATAAACAATGTGTGAGATATGCACAGGGAAATAGTGGTATTTTTGTACATGTTAGTGAGAACAATCATGCTATTAACTGGGAAGGGGCAAAAAAGCTTGTGTGCTCTAATAATGTAATGGAAAGGAATATCACTGAATCTAGTTTTATAAAAGAAAGTTACAATAATAATATGAACATTAGTCAGGGAATGTATAAACTTGATCCTTTAATATCAAAAGAAATTTGTAAACTGTTTAATGATGGTAATGAGATGTCCAACCCCACCTCCCTGATACCTGTCAGATGCGGACTTGTTGTCTCCTACGGTGGGTATACCCTAATTGGTAGTATCCCTTGAGAATTGTATATTGTCAATTTTAGCCAAATGATATTTGAAAGCCACTCCTACCTTGACACCTGCCCGTTGGGTGGATCTGCAGTCTCAAACGGTTGTATGTATGTTCGTCAGTACTGCCTCTGTAGTATATACTTGTGACTTCTAATACTATATATCAGTCCTTTGTCAATGGCTTGAAAATAAAGCCGAAACCGGTCAGGACCTACACCCTGTCTATTATTTTTCACCTGTGGTAGTGATATATGATATATATATATATATATATATATATATATATATATATATATATATATATATATATATATATATATATATATATATTACACTTGTACTCAAAGAAAAGTAACAACTAACACAACCGCATAATTGCAAAAGGACCAACGAGCACAAAATCCTCGACTGAATGCAAAAGTTAGAATAGAGCTGAAAGTCCGAAAATGCTGAGGAGGCGAACACGAGACTAGAAGAGATACGAAACAGACAAGGATCTGAAGTCATGACATCGCAAGACGCCTAAACTCGATATTCAAATGTTTTTCCTGATGTCAATCACGCCTCGCCATACTTGTGTCACCGAGTGGGCGAGTCCATTCGATCTAAGCGAGAGAGAGAGAGAGAGAGAGAGAGAAGAGAGAGAGAGAGAGAGAGAGAGAGAGAGTTTATATGTTCGCCGTTATTGCCGCGAGATTTGAAGTAGTTCCAGTTCAACAGCTGTTGTCAAATTCAATGAATTTTGAACAGCCAGGTTCATATAAATTTACATTCATACGGACCAATAACATTAAGAATATTTCGGGCAAGGTGGTAATTCGTTAGTGTTTAATATTCATTATGCCCTTTGGTGAGAGAGAGAGAGAGAGAGAGAGAGAGAGAAGTTTTGAAGTGATGAAAAAACAGCTTTATATATGAACCACTTGGTAAATATTGAGAGAGAGAGAGAGAGAGAGAGAGAGAGAGAGAGAGAGAGAGAGAGATTTGACCCCCTCCCCCGCCCTCAAAAGCTAAAAATAGAAGCAATCGATCAGAAGTAACCTTGCGACGAGAGTTATTCACAACTGGGGCTGTTGAATCTAAATGGAAGAAGATGATGAGGATTATCTTCCTCTTTTCCACCGGTGGTCGAAAACTTAATTACGAACGCTGCCCAGGGGCCTCAGACTCGAATCTTGGGCACGATGGTTATGTGGGTGCTGAATCTGGGTACACATGAAGGGGACGAAGGTGGACATGGCGGAGGGTCATGGACCACGGGGGCATTGTGTGGGCGGTGGGCATGGGGGCGGGGCATTGTGTGGGCGGTGGGCAGGATGACGATAGCGGGGTCCATGATGAGGGCCAGGCTGCCCAAGATCTTCTCTCTAGATGTGCCTGTGTGTGGGTGGAATAATAATGATGGCAAAAGACCTCGAAACCAGCCTCACTTAGATACACAGATTTATATACATGTGTACGTATGTATGTGTGTATGTATACATGTATATATAATATATTTGTATGTATGTATGTATATTTACGCACGCACACATACATACACACACACACACACACACATATATATATATATATATATATATATATAAATAAATGATGTATAAATAAAATATATATGTGCCATATCTTTGTTTACATTAATATCACATAAAACACACGTCACTGAATCTGTATTAGGTTATCGAGTATATATGTACAGCTATGAGACGTAGAGTGAATACGAATACACACAACTGGTTTTAATGCAGACAACCTTCAGATCAAACTAAAATCAAGAGGAGACAACTTTGAAGAAAACTAATTGTAACACCTCAAACATCGTGGTCCGACTAACCTTTTGTTCCCTAGAACAAGGTTTGGAGACCTTGTTTGAAAAACTGAGAAGGTCAATCCTATCACTCATTCATTCCTACCTTGGGTAGTAGATCTTGAGCGGTGTTTCTGATGTGTACCCGCCTTGGTATTGTATTCACTACGACTGTGAGTATTGCGTAATGTCGTATAAAGCTTTCCGCTTACTGCTGAATGAATTCATATGCAAGCTTGGTACAGCATGTTGTATTGAGAGCAAATTCACTATTTTGTTGCAAGGACAAAACGACGAGTACAGCATCCACTAGCAATAAGAGAAAATAATAATAAAGCAATGCTGGTAGCTCTACTAATGTGTTTTAAAGTTTTTTAATTTTGAGAGAAATTCACCTGCCTAAGGGCACTTCAATTTAATTAGATTTTTTTAAATACCTGATTGCATGGTGTTTTCCGGACAGCGGAGTAGATGTTATGGTTCATTTGCTACGATTTCAGTGACACATATGGGGCTCTGGAACTTCCTTTGTCCCATCATGGTCATATTACGCTGTCAGTTTCGACGTTTGTCTCTGACACTGTCGAAGCTTTCAAGGTCAAACTCCGGAGAAATTATAAGAAGAATGCAAGAGTATAAGAATGATATGAGTGAG
>NC_061090.1:50323088-50340588 GCF_015104395.2 Macrobrachium nipponense | reverse complement strand
GCTAGAAAACGTAATAGAGAGAGAGAGAGAGAGAGAGAGAGAGAGAGAGAGAGAGAGAGAGAGAGAGCCTTAATTATACCCAACGCGATCAAGGACCATCTGGGTCCTCAGAATTATTCTAATTTACAGTCGTGTCCTCTACCTCGGATTTACTTCCGCGCTTCTCGATATTCATATCAGCGGGACAAGAAACAAAGGCAAAGAATAAAAGGACGACCTAACAGATAAGGATGGATCTTTGTGACAGCACAAGGAAGACTTGTTTTTTGCTTAACCAGCCACCCTGAAGATATGGCACGTTCAAGAGACACGAGACCTCGTGCAGAAACCTTGGCGGAAACTGTGCGCGGAAGATCTCTCGTATTTCTCTCCGATCAGGTTCTTGGCATGTGTTTGACATATTATATCACATTCATGTCCTGATAACAATTTCGAAACTTAATCCTGTAGAGAGAGAGAGAGAGAGAGAGAGAGAGAGAGAGAGAGAGAGAGAGAGAGAGAGAATTATATTTCGAACACCCGACAGGACTTTTCAAATGGCGGCAGAACTCAAAATACTGATCATTTACTAGCACGGGAGAAAGGAAAGAGAAAATCATAAACATTGCACCAACGATGTTTTTCAAATAAATCTAAAAATACTCTCCCATCCTTCTTCAACACCTGAAGGAAAAAGGAACAAAATAGATACTTTCGCTGCTGAAGGGAAGAAGTAGTAGTACTCTGAAGACCTGCATTGCAAGAATGACTAACCAAGCCTCTAAACTCCCTTTAAAGATACAACTTCAGGCATTCCTCCGAGACGAACGGCAGCCTGGACACAGCCTTAACCTACAGCTCAGCTGAAAAATAGATAATAAAAGATACCTTACAGAAGTTTAAAAAATAAATAAAAACAGAGGTAAAGTAACATTAAACAAATGAAGATCAGGAAGGCAACGCACGGAGGGACAGAGCCAGAACAGGCTGACCCGTTCGTCTCTCCTCACTTCCCCCACCCACCCTCAGTGACCGACCAACCCCCTCACCCTCTATGTGGGAGGAAAGGTAGAGACAAGAGGGAGGGGGAGGAGGAGGTGGAGGTGGAGGAGGAGGTGTACATGGGTCACAACAGGTAGCAGTGGCGAGTGAGTGGGTGTTGTAGGTAATGGGGGTGGGATGTGGGTAACCGACGGGAAGGGGTGGAGGATGAGGCTGCCCATAAGTCGGTGGAGGGGTGTGAAGGGGTAAGGGAGGCGGAGGGACTATGGGTGGGGTGGGGGGCGGAGGGGAAGGAGTAGTAGTAGGAGGAGGAAGCCGACCTGGCATGTTAATAAGAAGCTGCGTTTTTTTTTTTTCTTTTTTATTTTTCCAAATCCCATCGCCCACCATCCAGATAACTTCGGTCCGGCTCGAGGGCTAACGCGATCAAAATGGGTAAATAATAATGATGTGTTATAGCCCCTCCATATGAATTACGATAACGTAGGGGCGGAGTCCCCAGTTCCCCTGGTCTTCCCCAATCCTCCTCCTCCTCCTCCTCCTCCTCCTCCTCTTCTCCTCCCACTAGAGAGGTCCGAACTCATTTTCAATCGCGGATGCTGAGCGATAGCAGCTGAGATGTATCGTCGCTAATAAGCAGTTATATCGGCAGCACAGGGGCCCCGACAGAAAGCGGCCCAGGAGGGGTTGGTATGGGTTACCCTTCCACCGGGGGTGGAAGGTCGTCCCAGCAGGTGATTCGGTAGTAGCAACAGTTGTAATAATCCCGAGAGAGAGAGAGAGAGAAGAGAGAGGTGGCGGTGGGTGGGGGAGGAGGGTTAGTGTCTTCAGGTTTATATCACAGCAGGTCCTTAACGTTTCATCAATACTCCTCTGGAGAAAACGAAGGATGCAGAATCATGTTCCAGCCCCACCGGAGTCCCTCGGTTTTTGCATCATTATTCACCTGCGTAAGAATGGCTATTTTCCTTCTTTAACATAACATCATTTGAACAGCTCTATCATTTCAGCATTATTTAACCATCATATATACACATCACTTTTAGCTCTTCCCTCTTGTATTCCTTCCCTATTCACTTTTTCCTAATTGTTTTGTCCAGAATGCTGTCTCAGACCATCTGCATCAATTTGGCAAGCTGATTTATATAGGCGTTTTCTTTTTCCACAAAAAATCTAAAATATATGAATATTCTCCTCTCGTTTTCACCACTCTACTCCGAATTGATGGCAAGAAGTTTACGACATCTGTTAATTTCTTCAAACACCTTTGTTAAGGAAAGGGATGGACCTTTTGAGCTCGTTTTGAGCTTGTAACCTTCTCCATTTTAGGACATTTAATGTTGGTGGCATGGAAATTGGTTCGTAACTATAGGCGTTCTATTCAGATTCTTGGCTCGAGTTTTTAGATTTCAGCCGGAAAACCGAGGGCTGGAAGACAGTGCCTGGTCGTATTAATGAACGAAGATCCAAAAATGACCTAGACAGTCGTAATAAACGATGGTGTGAATGACTGGAAAAGACTCAAGAAATGTAAAAAGGAAATTCCACTACTAGTCTTAATAAAACGTGGCCTCTGTTACTTCATCTTTCCTGACTTTGCCTTTCACGTAAATTGGATGACAGGATTCGCCTAATGTACTTCTATATAGTTTACATGGATTCTTGATGAAAGAAAGCCTCAAGTCTTCTTTAAAGGATTTTCTTTAGAGGAAGGTTCACCTTTGATACTGACGGCTCGGCATAGCAATACTTGGGAGGACTGGCATATGGCTGTGGCCAGAGCTCTGGCTGTAGCACTTCCCTTCAGTGGGTTATCAGTTTTCCTAACGGTCACTACACCTCGGCTAAATAGATAAGTACCGTCATCATACAGGGGCCAGGTAACCATGGTGAAAATTATTTCTTCTTTCTTTTTGTTCCTTTTTTTTTTTTATTTTTTGCCAACCCCTTATAGTGAGATATCAGAGAGGCAAATTTTATGTCTGTGATATGCAAATATTATTGAATGGGGGGCTCAAAATGGTAGAGATTACATGTGCTGAAATGAAACTAATCTCGTCAGAAAATTTTATGATCAAGTAAGCAATTTATTTACTTTTTATGGTGTATCAGGTAATGTCGCTGTGGTTAAGATAAAACGCAGTCAAAGATGGAAGAATAAAATATAATTCAGTGTGAGCAAAATAGTGAATAAATGATTAGGTAAGTAGAAATAAGAAATCTAAACTAAAAATCACATGCAACTCTGTCTTATTCATGAATAAAACTTTCGAATTTGGAGTGATATTTATGGAGCAAAAAAAAAAAAAACAAAAAAAAAAACAAAAAAAAAACCAAAAAAAACTAAAACAAAGGCAGCATGGAGATTCAGGATAGAGAGCAATGCATCTCCATCACTTCTTTGAACCGGTCAGATTTATAATTTATTAGATTTAGTTATTTACGGTTAAAACCGTGGCCACCACTAAGACTCATGTTACTTACTTCTCTATGCACACTGAATGAGAGACCTGATCCAGTTCTTTATTGTAATGGTCTGAAACTAGTTCTTAATATATATATATATATATATATATATATTATTATATATATATATATATATATACATATATATATATATGTATATATATATATATATATATAGGATGGTAAAAAAAATATTGTTACAACAGAATTCCATTTGATAAAAGGAGCCCATAAAAACGCCAAAATATAGAGAGAAAATACTATATTTTGGTGTTTTTATGGGCTCCTTTTATTCTATATATATATATATATATATATATATATATATATTATATATATATATATATATATATAATATTGTCCACTTCATGAAAAACTTATTTGGCTGACACTTCCTATCAATTATCTTCTTGTTTCTTGTGCTCGTGGACTATCTAGACACCTTTCATTCCTAAACCACGAAGGACCAGTTGGTTACATGACGCTGAACCTCCCTGAATTATTCCTATAGGAGGGATTGAAAGCTATTTGATCAGCTCTAGACTTCTCACACTGGGCTAAGTTTCTATTGCCAAAGATCTTAATTTATAGAGGTCGGGGCAAAAACTGAATGTAAACCTAGTATGGATTCTTATGAGAAGACTGTAAGATCGAATGGCTTTTAAATACCCCTTCTGGACTCTTTTCTTTCCTTCCTTTTTTAATTAATTCAATAATTGATCAAATAAATGATAAATTTATCTACTGAGATCTGCGATACACTGGATATTTGGTTAAATATATAGGTATATTTTATTTGCTATCACAATCAGTTCTACTATTTTTATGAAAACTCTCATTATGAATAATAATAATAATAATAATAATAATAATAATAATAATAATAATAATAATAATAATAATAATAATAATAATAATAATAATAATCTAAAGAAAACACGAGTTAATAAAATTAAATGGAAAAGAAAATTCACAATAATATGTCTGTTTGATCTTGTTATTCAAAATACAAAGCAGAAAGCTTTCGACCGTGCAGGTCATCGAAAGCCTTCTGCTTTGTATTTGAAATAACAAGATCAAACAGTACAATAATAATAATAATAATAATAATAATAATAATAATAATAATAAACTCACAGCATAACAACTGTCCCATTCGTTCAGACGCCCCCTCTCTCTCTCTGCCCAATTGAGTCATTCTTCAGGGAGCTGCTACAATACCCAGTTAGTCATTTCCTACGGGCCTTCATGCTAAGTCCAACGAGGCTTCCCTACAGGTGATCGCAAAACGACCACTGGAGGTTATCCACGAATGTTCAGGGCAATTTCAAAGGTTGTTTGTTTGTTATCCACATTACTTTTATTTACATTTACTTTTTGCTATGCTGTTCTTCTCTTGCTTCAGTGTTTCTTTGTTATTTTCTAATTAATGATAATAATAATATGATACCGAGAGAAACATTGGCCACCAGATCGACTTATATTTTGATCTATTTGTTTATTTACTGTGACTAATAAATAAATTTTTTTAGGCAATATCCCAGAAATTGACTCCTCCTGATGAATCATATCGGCGCACTACTCGAAAGAAAGCAATTATTAGAAAATAGAGAAGACTATTTACAAGTTGAATGCAGCTGATGCAGCAATATCTTTCAATAATAATAATAATAATAATAATAATAATAATAATAATAATAATAATAATAATAATTACTGTCGTGGTGATCAGTTGCTGGATGACGACCTCCAAGTACCTGACCGTCTTCCCCTTCAATTGGGTTGAATACCTGGTTGCCGGACGAAGCTCCTCTGTTGCCAGAGGTTCCATTTACGTCGTTGTCGTTTATTCCTTCATTTCTTTCCATCATTGCTGAGTTTTGGTATTTAACCCATAGCTGGGCCCTACCCCACCATCAGGGATAGGTACACATTTACAGCTGAGTAGACTGGGGAAATTATGGTAAAGATCCTTTCCCAAGGAATCAACGCCGAGGAGAGCGGTCACCCATCCAACGACTGAGCAGCCCCAATGTTGCTTAACTTGACTTACGTCCATTGACGAACTAACCCACTCCTCCACGGCGCCATCAAGGAAATAGATACCCTAATCCAGACTGTAAGGATTGTATCTGGGGACATCAGGATGGAGTTTGGAATAGAAAAATGCGCCTTAGTCAACATACAAAAGGGCAAAGTAACGAGAACTGAAGGGATAAAGCTACCAGATGGGAGCAACATCAAACACATAGATGAGACAGGATACAAATACCTGGGAATAATGGAAGGAGGGGATATAAAACACCAAGAGATGAAGGACACGATCAGGAAAGAATATATGCAGAGACTCAAGGCGATACTCAAGTCAAAACTCAACGCCGGAAATATGATAAAAGCCATAAACACACGGGCAGTGCCAGTAATCAGATACAGCGCAGAATATGGTAATGGACGAAGGCAGAACTCCGCAGCATAGATCAGAAAACCAGGAAACATATGACAATACACAAAGCACTACACCCAAGAGCAAATACGGACAGACTATACATAACACGAAAGAAAGGAGGGAGAGGACTACTAAGTATAGAGGACTGCGTCAACATCGAAAACAGAGCACTGGGGCAATATCTGAAAACCAGTGAAGACGAGTGGCTAAAGAGTGAATGGGAAGAAGGACTAATAAAAGTAGACGAAGACCCAGAAATATACAGAGGCAGGAGAATGACAGACAGAACAGACGACTGGCACAATAAACCAATGCACGGACAATACATGAGACAGACTAAAGAACTAGCCAGCGATGACACATGGCAATGGCTACAGAGGGGAGAGCTAAAGAAGGAAACTGAAGGAATGATAACAGCGGCACAAGATCAGGCCCTAAGAACCAGATATGTTCAAAGAACGATAGACGGAAATAACATCTCTCCCATATGTAGGAAGTGCAATACGAAAAATGAAACCATAAACCACATAGCAAGCGAATGCCCGGCACTTGCACAGAACCAGTACAAAAAGAGGCATGATTCAGTGGCAAAAGCCCTCCACTGGAGCCTGTGCAAGAAACATCAGCTACCTTGCAGTAATAAGTGGTACGAGCACCAACCTGAGGGAGTGATAGAAAACGATCAGGCAAAGATCCTCTGGGACTATGGTATCAGGACGGATAGGGTGATACGTGCAAACAGACCAGACGTGACGTTGATTGACAAAGTCAAGAAGAAAGTATCACTCATTGATGTCGCAATACCATGGGACACCAGAGTTGAAGAGAAAGAGAGGGAAAAAATGGATAAGTATCAAGATCTGAAAATAGAAATAAGAAGGATATGGGATATGCCAGTGGAAATTGTACCCATAATCATAGGAGCACTAGGCATGATCCCAAGATCCCTGAAAACGAATCTAGAAAAACTAGAGGCTGAAGTAGCTCCAGGACTCATGCAGAAGAGTGTGATCCTAGAAACGGCACACATAGTAAGGAGAGTGATGGACTCCTAAGGAGGCAGGATGCAACCCGGAACCCCACACTATAAATACCACCCAGTCGAATTGGAGGACTGTGATAGAGAGAGAAAAAAAAAAATAATAATAACGTATTTTCTTTTAGGAGGTGTCATTTACTCCTTGGCTGATTAAATGACGCCATCTCCTGCTTTAGCGTCGATGGGTATTCCAAAAGGGACATCCCTATTCGATAAATACCAGCGATTGAATATATTTATTTTAAAGAGGAATTCAGACCAGTTTTGAGCTGCAATCAGCTGACTTCCTTTTGTGTTCTTTGACTGAAAAGCAAACGACGAAGACCGAAAATAAAAGAAATATTCGGCGAAACAGAAAATAAGCAATATTCCATTCCCAGATGGAAGGAGACGGGGCGTGAGGAAGCCTTTGACACATGACCCGTTCCCGATCCAGAAATGGGAACCTGGACATCGATCATAATGCTGCGGTCACAGCCCTAATATTCCGTGTTAAGATGCCACCACAATCCTTCACATCCGTTCGTGTCGTGACTTGGGGATGATAAGGGAGCCGGTACATGCAGAGAAGCCAATACTGCTCTTGCATGTGTGGGGAAAAGCCGGTCATATCTCCCCAATTTATTCTCAAATTGTGTTCGGAAACAAATTTATGCCGATGAGACGCATTGGAGAGAGAGAGAGAGAGAGAGAGATGAGAGAGAGAGAGAGAGAGAGAGAGAGAGATAATATACAAAACTTGTCTTCAAGGCAGGAAAAAAAAAAAAAAAAAAAAAACCGCCAATATAATTCAAACAAAATTATAGGTATCACTGGCATAGTACCCCAGAGCTTTAAAATATATTAAAATATTCAGGGTAAAAATCTCTTATGCTAATAGACGCGGCTGCCATTATTATCGAAAGGGCTGCAAAAGTAATCAATACTCTAAATGGGATGAGCTATACCGTAATTGCTATTAACACGCAATAAAATTATTATTATTGTAATGTACAAATCAATAACTCGCCTCATGGCCGGTAAAGAACTTGCTCAGCAATTTATCAATATGGCCCTAAGCAACGTCTTCCAGTTGCTCGACTTTTTTTCTTTGGAAATTCAAGTGATTTGTATACGGTCTCTCTCTCTCTCTCTCTCTCTCTCTCTCTCTCTTTCATGTATATTTTATATATATATATATATATATATATATATATATATATATATATATATATATATATATATATATCAGCAATAAGTCACCAAACAGCACGTGACAAATATGTGCGTAAATAGCCACATGAAAGGTGAAGAATCAAAAACCAGGTACCAAGCGCTTTCGTGTATTGCGTACACTTCTTCGGGGTACCCCGAAGAAGTGTACGCAATACACGAAAGCGCTTGGTACCTGGTTTTTGATTCTTCACCTCATGTGGCTATTTACGCACATATTTGTCACGTGCTGTTGGTGACTTATTGACTATATATATATATATATATATATATATATATATATATATATATATATATATATATATATATATATATATATATATTCTTCACCTTTCATGTGGCTATTTACGTATATAAATATATATATAATACTGCATTCAAACGAGTCCTCTCTCTCTCTCTCTCTCTCTCTCTCTCTCATACACACACACACACACACACACACACACACACACACACACACACACACATATATATATATATATATATATATATATATATATATATATATATATATATAGATATATACACTGCATACAAACGAGCATTTTTTGTCCTTGTCTGGGATATATTTAGTTTTTTCAAAAATTTCATATTGAATTTTAGGCATAGAATTCAACTATTTCTCTGGAAATAAATGAAGTTGAACTGGAGCTGAATTAAAACTTACACCCGAGAACAACTGGCCACGAAATAGTCAAAATAGTTTCAACGCACAAAGTTTCAATGTCCCTTGCTTTTTTCCTGAGCTGACGGTAAATATCTCCAGCTGATATGATGGTAACCAATGGTGGGCGCTGAGAAGCATGAGCACACATTCCCGATTGGCTAAGTAAAAATCTAAAATGGCACTTGTTTATGTAAAGCTACGATGCTGCACTCACAATTCGAGCCTTAAAACTCAGCTGAGGCTGAGCGGTCCACCACCTAAAAAGTCCCCCCTAACAAAAAAGGTTACTGTTCTATTGCTCCCAAAATCTGACAACAAGAAACGGTCACTTTACTCTCTCTCCCTAGATCTGATCATCTGCTGCAGTCACGATACCTATTTTTTTTGGAAAAATTTTTCGTGAAACTCAACACAATTTGTTTGCGGAACCCTGCTAACGAAAAAACAAGCAGAAACCATATGCCAGCACGGGCCCTTGCCCAAAAATGTTAAAGGCGTTGGGGGGGATATGAGCTCTGGAGTGGAATTCCAGACTCGGTTGTTAGAAGCGTTAAAGGGATAAGGAGTCCTGGAGTGGACTTCCAGACTAGGAAGTTAAAGGCGTTAAAGGGAATAGGAGTCCGGGAGTTTACTTCCAGACTCGGTTGTTAGAAGCGTTAAATGGAATAGGAGTCCTGGAGTGGACTTCCAGACTCGGTTGTTACAGGCGTTAAAAGGGATAGGAGTCCTGGAGTGGACTTCCAGACTCGGTTGTTACAGGCGTTAAAAGGGATAGGAGTCCTGGAGTGGACTCCCAGACTCGGAAGTTAAAGGCGTTAAAGGGAATAAGAGTCCTGGAGTGGACTTCCAGACTCGGAAGTTAAAGGCGTTAAAGGGAATAAGAGTCCTGGAGTGGACTTCCAGACTCGGAAGTTAAAGGCGTTAAAGGGAATAAGAGTCCTGGAGTGGACTTCCAGACTCGGAAGTTAGAGGCGTTAAAGGTAATAAGAGTCCTGGAGTGGACTTCCAGACCCGGAACCCAAAACCCGTGAGGGACTTGAGAACGAAGGAGCTAATCATGGCCATCGTAGTTAAAATCATGTCGACGCGTAAATTATGTATTGATTATCACTCCATATCTTAGAATGGAAGGAAGAGGTTAGGCCAAAGGCCAAGCACTGGACCCTATGAGATCATTCAGCGCTGAAATTGACGCCAAAAAGGTTTGAAAGGAGTAACAGGAGCAAAGCCTGGCAGTTGCGCTATGAGATAATTGTTAGAAGAGTGTGGATAGCAAGATGGAAGAAAGATAATATGAATGGAGGTCCTGTTAAAGGAATGAAAGGGGTTGCACCTAGGGGTTGAAGGGAGCTGCTGATGGCACTTCCCCATTAAGGGTCATATTTTTAGAAGAAAAAACTCGAGTCTTTCTTCTTGTGGTGCATTACCAGGTTACTTTACAGTGGTACGTTCAGTCTTCGATGTGGTAAGGCATTAAGAAGGACATCTGCCCACCAACGCTTCACTAACACTGCAGTCCCAGAGGCAGAGTAATTCCAGAGACAGAAGCAGGGGTTCTCAACCCTGGGTTCCGCCACCCCACAGGGGTACACGATGGCTGATGAAAAAGGCCGATTTCCGACAAGTGTTGTTTCAATTAAGCCGAGACCTATGGTATAGTTATGGTGCTCATCATGACCTGGATATCAATTAATTACAATTTTCAGGAGTTGATTATACTTACTGTACTACCATTTGATGCTGAATGAGTCGTCATTTACACCCGTTCTGTATTCAGTGTCAGAATAATGGGGACAGGGGTCGACGGTCTGATCAAGTGGGGGTTACGTGGTGCGGTAAACAACGAGAACTGCTGGTCTGAAGGTATTAATATTCGACACATTACCGCTTCCTCCATCTATAGCTTCTTCTTCTCTCTCTCTCTCTCTCTCTCTCTCTCCGGCTATTCCTCCCTCCCTCCCTCCCTCCATTCTCAGCCTCTCGCTCTCCCCTCTCCCGCCAACATCAACACTTTGTTGAAGGAACAAAAAGATAATTGCACTTCCATAAACGGTTTGGAAAAAGATAAACGGCATTTTGTCGTAATCCTTTGCCAGCCCTTCACTAATACTTTGTCGTGGTTGTTGCTGTATCTCTTGGAAGATGCATTAGTCATTACAAGTCAGTCTCTCTCTCTCTCTCTCTCTCTCTCGTATATACACATACATCTGGCAAACTATCGTCGTTCAAGTTGAGTTTCCAAAGGCCGGATGCTGCAACCAATAACCTACCTTCTTTGACAGGCATTCTTAATGAGTCTTATCATTAAGATTAGCAACAGCAACACCGACTAACAACGATTATAAAAGCAATAACAATCTATATTCTATGCAAGCTATTCACTTACTGCAGAGGAATACAGCAAAGAATTTCTGTGGACTCTGTTAGACAATATCTTCATGTCCTGGAAGGCACATTCAGAAATGCGGGCAATCTATAACCATTATCAATTCTTTATAAAAATAATTGAAAAAATAAATGAGTCGAATAGGTATCGTCAGTAGCCTTAACGATACAGTTGCCTGACAGCAAACCTTCTGCAGAAACACAAGGTGGTGATACGAAAGTGCTACACGGATGAAATACGTATGACCTGTAGCAGTAACCTGCTGGTGAAGAGATGAATAAATAAATAAATCAGGTGGACGAAGAATGCCGATGACAGAGGTGAAATTTCATTAATGTGATTATGTCGCACCAATGCATCTCAGATTCCCACAGAAGGGCGGGACGTGACCATCGTGATATTTCGCGCGTTTTTTTCTGCATTTTTATGATAAATATATAAACATTAATAAATAAATGAACATTATCATATATATATATAATATATATATTATATATATATATATAATTATATATAGAGAGAGAGAGAAGGGAGAGAGAGAGAGAGAGAGAGAGAGAGATTGGCAATACAATGAGGCTGGCTATACGAAATCGCAACATCTAATTAACGAAGAATTTCGCAACATAACAATTACAAAAATGCCAATCATCATCATTCCTTGGAGGCAGAACGTCATAAAAAAAGGACATAAGTACATACCCATACATTCCATTAAGTGCTTGGGCAGAAAATACGACAAGACTTGCCCTACATATTTTCGAAGGGTTGCTATTTCACGGGTATTAGGGCCAGGTCACCGCAAAATGCTCTGCATCATAACAGCCAAAATAGAAATAATTGAGAGTGCTGTAGACGTGCAATTAGAGAGAGAGAGAGAGAGAGAGAGAGAGAGAGAGAGAGAGAGTGGGGGGCGGGGGTGTTCCGGAATGTGTGACTGACTGTACTTTTAAGCGGGGGATCTTTAAGTAATAGAATTCAACGCTGAGATAACCAGTCACTGTGTCAATGTTGTTGAACGGAGCACATTTTTGGTGGCCCGTCTCTCTTTACCCAATAACCGACGTCAATGAACCTAGTGGCCGTAACACCAGATATCCTACACTCAATCATTTATTACAATCGAAAATAATTCAAGAAATACACTAAGGATGATGGGGGAAGTTTCCTAAAGACTTTCAGATATAGATAATCAATATTCTTCTCTAAGGAGTAAAGGTTAAGACGGCCTTTTAACCAGCGTGGGTACGAATTCCACCTAAGGAGGGGCATTTCCTTTATTCATTTCTCTCACGATTTCTTGGCTTTCATTCGAAAGTGTCCAAAATTATGAGGTAACGAAGAGGTTTAGAGGATACTTCGATTACTGCGGTACATTAGATCTTGAGTTTCAGAGGGTGAATTGCTTTCCCCTATTAATCCGACGAATACTTCACTTGCATGAAATAACAAAAAAGCAAAATCACAAGGCAGTGTAGAAAGGTACAAATGTTATATGATGTGAATATTGTATGCTAGGTACGTAGTTAAGACTGCTTTCAAGTTGTTTCTTTTATCTTGTTCCAACTACAGGGAATTTCTCTCTATTATGCCATATTGTATGATACACACACACACACACACACATACAGAGAGAGAGAGAGAGAGAGAGAGAGAGAGAGAGAGAGAGAGAGAGAGGCTTGCCTTCTTTATCATTCCCTTCAACTATAGAGTAATGAAGAACAATCGTGGCCCATACAACGTAAGAGCAACAGATGGCCTGAAAGGCCATTATGAGACGAGAACAGCGCCACCACATCAGGTCTCCGGCAGTAAAAAGCTTCCTACTTCAGCCATTACTACAGGCAATTACTCCTCAGCGCGAGATATGGCCATTACGTCAAACAATAATCGTAATAAGCCTACAATGAGTTATTCTGCGCGACTCTACTACCTTCAGGTCTCCCAAGAACCTTCCTCCACATCTGGGCCTTTCTTCCACAGTCCTCCTCTTCTGGCGCATTTACTTTCTACCGTATCCCCTCTTCCTCCCTTTATTTATATTCTTCCGGTTGTCAGTGGTCAGTCTTCGCCTCCTTCTTGGGCTGCTACTATTCTTATCAGTGGCCTTATTATTTTTGTTCCCTTATTACGTTCCTTTTGTGGTCGGCCTCAAAAACTCTTTACTCCTACGTGCACAATCTCCTCCTCCTCCTTCATTTGGATTTTCAAGTTGCCTGACTTTCACAGACAGGTTCGGTGATTAAGGACGTGGCAGCAAAGGTGTCTTCTTACTTAAATCCATCAAATTTAAGCCCCACGTGAAATGTCGGGAATGCGTTGGTGCGTGGATTATTTCCCTAAGCGAAATTGAATTCTTATATAAATTCAGGTTCAGGTTGAAATAATTTTTTTTTCAAAGTCGTACAACTTAGGTGGGCTAACGTTCTCCTTCCGAAATGATCGGCTATTTAGTGTAAGCTCGATAATCGGTCTCGTTGCTGGTAAAGGTCTAGTTTTTTGGATTTTAGACCTAAGAAGATTAGAGGCTGAGATCACTAGAATTCTCACACCCGAACAGAATTCACACAGACCCGCACACATTTATAGGTACTTATACAGTATACAGATACATACATACATACATACATACATACATACACACACACAACACACACACACACACGCAAACATATATATACTATATATATATGTATATATATATATCTAATATTAATATATATATATCTATATATAAAATATATATATATAGATATATATATATATATATATATATATATATATATATATATATATGGTATATATATTTGGATGGTGTGATGTGAGAACATAAGAGAAAGGACCGTGGATGCGTAAGTGCATATTTGTGGAACCGAGTGGGGGAAGATATTTTGGGCAGATACAGTCTTTGGTTATCACATTTCATGCGCCCTCACCGCTGATAGTCTTGAATCTAATATAAGCTGGAACTTAGGACAATTTAATACTTTAAAAAACAATCTCAGATTGATTTTACTTACTTGAAGCATATTTATTGCTAGGGTAATCGGGTATATAGGAAACTTGCAGAACTAATCTTCCCGAGATTAGACAGTCGAGATGATTAGAACAGCGAGAAAAAGCAAATGAAGTGGTAGTCACGTTTTCGTAAGTTCCTTATAGAAGAGTTTAAATAATGCCATCCTGCAAGAAACCTTTCCAGAAATTACGGTCGCAATTCGACACACAAACCCACACACCGCCATTAGGAGAGGAAGCCAATTGCCAAATTATGACGTCATGCCGACATCTCTGCAAAATTTCTAACAATACGTCGCTCCTATCACAATATCCAGTACGCGAATCCTACCATATACGCGATAAAAACGAAGAGAAAAAGGGTTCAAATACATTTTACGCTCAGCAGAAAGTTCTGATGATCCTAACAAAACCATATTCAAACGAACGTAGATGGAGTGGACATGCGTCAAGTTCGTTATTTAACAGAAATATGTCGGCGAAACAGAATCCCTCAGACAAAGGAATGTACATATGTCGATGAAAATGTGAAAATCAACAAAGCAAAAATTTCTAATTTGTAATCATTCAAGGTATAATATATGGCGAAGCAGTCACGTTTAATTCATTAACTTTACAACACTAGTGTAGTACCCTTTCAGTCAATATGAATGATGATTTACAAAAGTACTGCCACAAAGCTTGGACCAAGTCTAACATCTAATGCCAAGACTAAATATGTATTGCATCACCCGTACATTACCGCTGTTACAGAAAAAATCAATATATTCTAATAAGCACCGTGTTTTATCGTATGAAGGGTACTGCTTTTATTTAATAAAAGTTCGAGTTTACAAAAACAGCTGTTGTTTATGATAAGGTTGTAATACAGAGATTTAGGAAAGATGATATTTTACTTTTAGAAGCAATTTCCAATGCAACGCTCCTGAATATTAAAAAAAATCTGAAAATGGTCTAAATGATTTTATTCTTTGAAACAGCGCTCTGTCAACTAGACAGAATTTGTGGCGACCAGCTTTCATACTTTTCAAACAAGCTCACATACACACGTACACGAACACACCTCTTCACACTAATACCTAACAACCAACAGTAGCTGATTTGTAGAAAATTGACGCCTGCAAATACAATTATCCGAGGAAGCCACTTCTAACGGGCCGTTAGATTAAAGTGTTGTACATTGCAATAAAAAAAAACCACATGCACCTAAAAGTTACATGTGGATTTCAGAATGACCAACACAAAAAATGATGAAAGTTAAAAAATAAATAAATAAAAAAACATCCAGTGGAAGTCAATCACTCATACCCAGATAGACGATCATAACAGTAGGTTGAAATTGCAGCATTCTGATTTTTTTCTTCTCTTCCTGCAGCAAAGTTGCATGATAGGCGGAGGTGGCATAAAGCTCTCCTGCTGCTGCCCTCTTGCGGAAGGCAGGAGAGGTTGTCAAGGACGCGATGATGATAAGGTTCCGGGAGAAAATATGTAATTTGAAGCGGTTCAATTTGGGGTCCGACAGTATCATTGGAGCTTTGCCGGGAAACTTTTTTTTTTTTCTTCTTCTTCTTCTTCTTCTTTTTGTTTCTCTCGCCTTTTTTATGAGGAAAAGATGGGGTTGTGGCGCAGATGTGCCGTTAGCTCCCCATTTTATGGGGACCTGTAGGCTTCAATTACGGGGAGGAGATCTATGGAAAGGAATTTCCAGATTAATATGCAACTCGCACGTCTCTTTCTCTTATATTTCCTCTCCTCTCTTTTTTTCGGCAATAGAAAGTAGGTATTAGGAAGAAGCCCTTCATTTTGGTATGAGTTCCACCCCCACACGCACACATGGATGGTCTCTGTCTGTCTGTCTGTCTGTCTGTCTCTCTCTCACACACAAATTCACTGTTGTATTCTTAAGTGAGTCCATCAACCTTAACTTTCCTCTCCTGCCGAAGTGACGCAACTAGGAAAAGGAAGAGATATTTATGTTATTATTAATCATTCTTCACATATTCTGTAATGAAGTCTCTTTTAAAACGATACTAACGATGCCTTCTTATCGAACCGAAACGACAGTATCTTTTTTCTCTCACACCATTATCGTTTTACTTAGATCTCTGAAAATAATGAAGACAGTGCAATAGAAATGAAATAACGAGGACTTTCTATCTACCTAGGATTTGTTGTCAATCGGTCGGTTTAAATCTAGGCCTCAAGACACTACTGCCCTTTGCCAAAGGGACGAAGTGTTATGGGGAATAAGAACCCAGATGTGGCCCTCTGGACTCACAGCAACCAGTCAAGATGCAGGCAGTTCCTGAAATGTCGATAATTGAATTCGTAGGCCCAGCCGGATTTCAATAACACCTTTTCCCAAAAGTAATGAACGTAAATGGCATTTGA
Organism: Macrobrachium nipponense; assembly: GCF_015104395.2. Taxonomy (NCBI): domain Eukaryota; kingdom Metazoa; phylum Arthropoda; class Malacostraca; order Decapoda; family Palaemonidae; genus Macrobrachium; species Macrobrachium nipponense. The sequence goes on along the minus strand of NC_061090.1, from coordinate 50,323,982 downwards.
AATAACAGAAGTAACATTGAGATTTATAAAACTTGTCTTGAATGATAAATAACTGAAGTAAAGAAATTGAAAGATGCATTTATTACTCATCAGAATACATATATTGTATTAAGAAAAACATGTTAATTACCGAAAGAGACAGAGACAAAGAGCACAAAACGTACAATCACATTATGTAAATAGGAAAGTATTTCATGGTTTATTGTTTCTGTGAGTTTGTGAAAGCGTTTGCGATAAAAGACTAACTGACAGAGAGAGACACACACACACACACACAAAGGAACTCAGGAAAAAATACTAAAATGTGAAAAGACTTGAAGCAAAAAAGAAAATAATTTACAGAGTAGAAGAAAAAGCATAAAAATACATTAGATAAAAAAAGAGAACCATCTCATTAAGGGAACAAAAAGAATGTGGCCTTATCTTCCACAACTGCTGAGGCTGACACCAGATGAGATAAATGCCCTTGATGGTACTACACGCAAACCCTCATCTCTCTCTCTCTCTCTCTCTCTCTCTCTTCTCTCTCTCTCTCTCTCTCTCTCTCTCTCTCCGTTTATCTTTTTATCACAAACGCTTTCACAAACTCACAGAAACAATAAACCACGAATTAAAATGAACAGGAGTATATGGTAAATTTTTTTTTGCATATCTCTCTCTCTCTCTCTCTCTCTCTCTCTCTCTCTCTCTCTCTCTCTCAGTTCGTCTTTTTATCACAAACGCTTTCACAAACTCAGAAACAATAAACCATGAAATAAAATGACAGGAGTATTTGGTTAAAAAAAAAAAATGCAAATTTACGACAACATTGTTGAAAATCAAAACTTTTAAAATCTCTCTCTCTCTCTCTCTCTCTCTCTCTCTCTCTCGTAGCCAAACTTATTGGCATTATAG
>NC_061090.1:50308088-50320588 GCF_015104395.2 Macrobrachium nipponense | reverse complement strand
TAGCCACGTAAAATATATCTAATCCTTCGGCCCAGCACTAGGAGAGCTGTTAATCAGCTCAGTGGTCTGGTAAAACTAAGATATACCTAACTTAGATTCTTAGAAATGGTATTATTTTGCAGTGAAACAGGAAAGAAAGTACCTAAGTCTGATGCCGAAGCTTACGACTTGAGACAGGCCGAGCGAGCTCTGGGGTGAATCCTTTGTGCTTTTGGAGGCCGTCCACTCCACTTTCTAATTAACCTTTTTAAAAGGCTGTGGGAAACAAGTCGCCATGCCCTCACCGCAAGGAGAATGTTCTTCTTACCCTTCCCCTTTTTCTCCTGCGTATCCTTCCTCTTGTCTTCTGTTATTTCTTCTTCTTACTGGTTTTAGCAAAGTTTCATTAAAACATTTACGCCAGGAATAATATTTCCCTTACTTGTGTTCCTATTACATCTTTTCCAGTGTTATATGAATGATTGAATCTGTTGTCTAACCTTTTCTTTTCAATGAAATTTGCCGAATGCATGATTTTCCTATCACCTTTTTCCATCTACTTATTTGTGTGTGGTTCTTTTAATAGGACGGAATTACTATCTAACTATTGACAGTTAATTACCAAAGACAATAATAAGTTTACTGATATTAACAAGCCATCCATTTCGCCGGACACAAAGCGTATATTTTGTTTTTTTGTTTTTTTAACATTCTGAAAAACATCTAACTAAAATTTCTTTTCATTAAATATACCTGGTTCAAATTTATTTCCTTTATCCCCAAAACATTGTAACTGTTAGTTCACGTAAGCATACCAGACGACCTCATTACTGTATTTGGAATTTTGTGAGTATGACTCAAGTTGACTTTCTTTTAAAGGTGACGGTCAATACGCAACTGATATCACTAAAATGAATCGCGATTTGGGGAGGTACTACATGTTGATTATAAATCCTGAACTGGAACCAAATACTACAAAATTCCGTATAATTATGTTTGTTAATTTCCATGTAATCCCACTAACAGACAGTTAAGTACATCTTAGCTTAACCAGACTCACTGAGCTGATCAACAGCCCTCCGAGGGGAGGCCCAAAGGATTATATATTTATTTTACGTGGCTAGAAACTAATTGGTTCCCTAGCAACGGGACCTACAGCTTATTGTGGGATCCGAACCACATTACATCGAGAAATTTATTTCTAATCATCAGAAACAAATTCCTCTGGTTTCACGTTGGCAGAGCAGGGAATCGAACTGCGGGACTACAGGCTCGGTAAAGCGAGCACATAAACCTCTCGCAGACAGACATAATGAAAGTGAAACAATTAAAAAAATGACCCACCACTGCGTCGGTAACAATAAAAGAAGTCTGTTTAATGTTCTAAATGAAAATGAGTCATGCTGGCAGTGTTCATTAATTTCATATATTAACCGATGTTCTTAATCCTATTAAAATGGGATAGTGTTATAGGTTGAATTATTTCCGGCAGACGATAAAAGAGCGCTTTTCACTGTACGACATCTGTTCATCAAATGGTAAAATCTGGCAACAGACGCGAAATTCAGCTTACGACGGTGTTATTATTATTGCCCTAGTGTTCTCAAACCAAGGTAATAGGCTACAGCAATACATACCTCTGCGCACCTTTGTTTAAACCCATAGTCCAAATAATTTTCTCTCTCCCATTCCCAGGAGAGAGAGAGAGAGAGAGAGAGAGAGAGAGAGAGAGAGAGAGAGAGATAAATTTGATGATTCTCTTTGACTCTTTCTCTCTCTCACTTTATAAATGGCGAAAGAAAACTGTCTTCAAATAATTCCCTTTCTCTCTCAACATAATAATGAAAGTAAATCTCCTGAGAAAATTGTCTTCCATCTCTTTCCCTCTCTTAATGCAACGATGAGAATAAGCGAGAAAATGCAACACGTTCAAACCCCTCTTTAACACCACCCACCCACCTCTCTCTCTCTCTCTCTCTCTCTCTCTCTCTCGTATAAGGAAGAGAGAGGGAGAGGACCTTAGACCCCTATCTGATGTTCGTGAAGGAAAAGGATATAATTAATGCAGACGTTGATTGCGTCATCAGGTTGTTTATAGGGCAATGCAAGTTGTACAGTGTCTGAATTCTTGATGAAGTGTCTGTGGAAATATCCCCAATCAGTGTGAATTTGGAATGGGGAAATCCGGGGGTCACAAGTTTCATAATCCTCGCACAATAATGCTAACACTAAAAACAATAATGAAATCTGTAGTTCAGCGACTTTATGTCTTAGTCTTGAACAATAATACGACCAAACTCAACCTAAAGCTGTCAGTCACGAGTGGGAATTATGGCATAAATTCAAGGATTTTAATTTAAGAGACTGCTTGGCGGTGACAAATAAGATACGATTATATCACGCACTGAGTAAAAGCTAGTTCTCTCTCTCTCTCTTCTATCTCTCTTCTCTCTCTCTCTCTCTCTCTCTCTCTCTCTCTCTGTTGTTGTTTAAGATTAAGTTGGCTTTATGCCAGCACGGGCTCTTGCTCAAGAGCAGCCCGTAGGAAAGCTCTCTCTCTCTCTCTCTCAATATTTGATTCAATTGCAGAAACATAAATAACCACACACACACACATATATATATATATATATATATATTATATATATATATATATAATATATATATTTACATATATATACATACTATATATATATACATATGATGAGAGAGAGAGAGAGAAGAGAGAGAGGAGAGAGAGAGAGCATGTGGATGTATATTGAAGTATACTGTAAACTGTAAATATAAGGCAAATACGAAGTAATTACTTTTCCTTTAGACAGATAATGCTTTAATTAATCTCTCTCTCTCTCTCTCTCTCTCTCACACACACATACACACACGCGTACTCTTACCCTGAACCCAATATTTGCAGGGATTTCTCCCACACGTTTAATCGCTATAATTGCCATTTCACCGAAGTTTATTATACGCATTACCTATCACGAGATCATCAGCACTTCAATCATGAGAGGCAATCACCTTCGACGTGCTTCAAAACGATCATTATACCCATACCTGAAAAACGGTCAGCGTTTACCTCTTAATGACATGCGCAGGGCGATGTGTGATGGATAGAGCGTGAACAGAGTAGAATGTCTGCCGTCAATATATATAATATATATATATATATATCTATATATATATATATATATATATATATATATATATATATATTATATATAAGAATTAACCTACAAATGTTCTTTCTTTAATATCCGATTCACTGTACCTCGGAATAATATATTTTCATATATGTTAACCGAAGGGGAATTTTTTTTTTATTGATAATGAGTTCGTCGCCTCGTGGGATCGATCCAGCGTCAGACCAGTACTCAGGACTGCCGTGTGGTCAAATGCGCGTCACTGCAGTCCTAAGTTCTGGTCTCTCGCTGGATCGATCCCACGAGACGACGAATTTATTATCAATTGAAAATTCCCCTTTGTGTGTGTGTGTATATATATATATATATATATATATATATATATATATATATATATATATATATATATATATTATATATGTATATATATATATATATATATATATATATATATATATATATATATATATATATATATCTTCCCCTAATAAGGTATGGGAGACTTTGCTGCAGCAAACATTAATTGTATTGCGGGAATTCAACAATATGGAAGAAAGCAAGAGTCCGTGCCTTTTTAAATTCTGTTAGAACAACATATATTATTATTAAATAAATAAATCATTTTCAGAAATAACAGAGGTTAACAAAGTCAGGAACGAAAGATCTTACAATGCTTCGCAAACCGCTGCCCCAGAAGGCATAAGGTTTCGTTAAAAGGACTTGTTGTAGTGAATGAACGTCCCCAGCTTGAATTTCAAGTCAATAGGGTTCATCTTCTGAATGACAAGAACCAGTAGGTCTCCCTAAAGGCGATAAATCGCGAAGCTTCTGGTTTAACCATCAAAGGGTAAACATTACTTAAATGTGAATTTAAGATATTTTAAAAATAAATCTTATATGGGATGAAATGTAAACATGCAAGGTTTTACCTACCGAAAGAATTTTCCTTTTATCTTCAGTACTTTTGGAGGTATTAGCATTTGAACAGCGTTAGGACCGTGCAAGGTCGCCGAAATGAGTCCTTTTCCAGTAAGACCTAGTTTCGCTCGTAGTAATAATAATAATAACAATGAGAAATGGGAGGGAAATAGGGCTTACAAATAATTAAACGCTAAAACAGGCTTTCTAACAATAACCATCGACTTGGAATGGCCTCAAGATATCTAGAACTAGCAAAGATTAGGAGGTCATTAATTTCAAATACCGACATCGTCATTGCCCATTACGACTGTTTCAGTAGTTCCTGCAGTTTCTTTTGACTATACCCACACAATAGTAGCAACAAAAATGAAGCTTTCGACTAACAAATTGGTTAACCGCTAAAATACATATCAACACGAAACAAGTTTCCCCAAACAGTAGAAACGATATAAAATAAATTTGAAGGAGATTAAAATATTTATTTATTGGCCATCACTTACGTATAATAAAACTAAAAGAAAATATATATCTATCTATATGTATTTGTTACATGAAAATAACATCAAGGAGAATGTAAAAGTGATGAAGTCAGTGATGAAGTTCATTTTACTCACGAGAGAATCCAGAACCGAAAAAGGGGGAGAGAGAGAGAGAGAGAGAGAGAGAGAGAGAGAGAGAGAGAGAGAGAGAATCCCTGTAAATGCTTATGTTGACAGAGAGAGAGAGAGAGAGAGAGAGAGAGAGAGAGAGAGAGAGAGAGAGAGAGAGAGAATCCATGTAAATGCTTATGTTGACAGAGAGAGAGAGAGAGAGCGAGAGAATCCATGTAAATTCTGATGTTGAGAGAGAGAAAGAGAGAGAGAGAGAGAAATGCTTTTATTGAAAGAGAGAGAGAGAATCCAAGTAAATGCTTATGTTGAGAGAGAGAGAGAGAGAGAGAGAGAGAGAGAGAGAGAGAGAGAGAGAGAGAATCCATGTAAATTCTGATGTTGACAGAGAGAGAGAGAGAGGGAGAGAGAGAGAGAGAGAGAGAATCCAAGTTAAATGCTTATGTTTGACAAGAGAGAGAGAGAGAGAGAGAGAGAGAGTAGAGAGAGAGACGAAGAGAGAGACCCAAGTAAATGCTTATGTTGACAGAGAAGAGGAGAAGAAGATGAGAGAGAGAGAGAGAGAGAGAGAGGAGAGAGAGAGAGAGAGAGAGAATCCATGTAAATTCTGATGTTGAGAGAGAGAGAGAGAGAGAGAGAAAATGCTTATGTTGAAAGAGAGAGAGAGAATCCAAGTAAATGCTTATGTTGACAGAGAGAGAGAGAGAGAGAGAGAGAGAGAGAGAGAGAGAGAGAGAGAGAGAGAAATGCTTATGTTGAAAGAGAGAGAGAGAATCCAAGTAAATGCTTATGTTGACAGACCTTACCTTACAGACCTTACAGTTCGTTCGGGTTGCCCCAGGTCCCTCAGTGTGAGGCACCTCTAATGTCTACCAGAGAGTTGCTAGTACATCTTCCGGTATATTTTGCATCTTCCAATCTTGGATGGTCTGGGATGCAGTTTAGATATTTGTCGAGCTTATTCTTAAACACATCTACGCTCACTCCTGATATATTCCTCAGATGAGCTGGCAACGCATTGAAATAGACGCTGCATTATCGAATTGCTGGTGCGTAGTGGATTAATGTCCTGTGTGCTTTCCTTATTTTTCCTGGTATAGTTTTTGGGCACTATTAATCTACCTCTGCTTGCTCTTTCTGATATTTTTAGTTCCATGATATTTTCTGCTATTCCTTCTATCTGTTTCCATGCCTGAATTATAATGTAGCGTTCTCTTCTCCTTTCTAGACTATATAATTTTAAGGATTGTAGTCTTTCCCAGTAGTCAAGGTCTTTAACTTCTTCTATTCTAGCTGTAAAGGACCTTTGTACAACTCTCCTATTTGTGCAATTATTCCTTTTGATAGTGTGGGTACCATATCATATTGCAATATTCAAGTGGACTATACGAAACAATATTGTTTTATAAAGCATAATCATGTGTTCAGCTTTTCTTTGTTTTGAAGTGCCGTAACAACATTCTTCCATTTTTGCTTTACATTTTGCCAACAGAATTGCTATTTGATCATTGCATAACATGTTCCTATCATCATCACACCAAGGTCTTTAACTGCTTCCTTATTTGTGATTGTCTCATTATTAGGTCCCCTATATGCATATAGCTTTCTTCTGTCTCCATAATTTATTGATTCAAATTTATCAGAGTTAAATACATCCTATTTACCTCTGCCCAATCATATACTTTGTTAAGGTCTCTTTGTAGACGTTCCTATCTTCATCACAAGTAATTTCTCTACTTATTCTTGTGTCATCAGCGAAACTACTCACTACCGAATCCTTAACATTACTGTTCTATGTCTTCAATCATAATAACAAACAGTATTGCAGCTAACACCGTACCTTGTGGCACACCGGATATTACCTTGGCTTCATCCGATTTCTCGTCGTTTGCAATAACTATCTGTTTTCTGTTGTGTAAAAATTCTTTTAACTATCTTCCTACTTTATCTCGATATTGTGTTTTCTAATTTTCTTTCCCTAATGTATTATGGTCTACTTTGTCAAAAGCTTTTGCAAAGTCTAGATAAACCACATCTGTTTCATTTCCGCTTTTCATATTTTTGAATATGTTCTCACGGTGGACTAACAGTTGGGTTTTTTGTACTTTTTCCGGGTACGAAACCATGTTGTCCTTTATTAAACAAATGATTTTTTATTAAATGTTTCATAATATTTTTCTTCATTACCCTTCATACACTTTCATAATATTGATGTTAGACTCACAGGCCTATAATTACTTGCCTCTAGTCTTGATCCACTTTTGAAAGGTAGGGGTGTTATATATGCTAATTTGTGCTCATCATAAATCTTGCCTGTATCTACACTTTGTCTTAATAATATTGCAAGTGGCTTTGCGATAGAATGAACTACTTTCTTTAACAAAATAGCAAGGGACTCCATCCGGCCCTGCAGCAGCTCCATTTTTAATTTCATTTAATAGCCTGCACAATATCAGCTTCTTAATAATCTATGTCAGCTAAATCCATTCACTATTTCATCCCTTACTTCTATATCATTATCTTCATTATCTATTCTAGGTGAATTCTCTCTTATATCGTTCTAGCCAGTATGTTGCAAATTTCCTTTTTTTCATTCGTTAAATCTCCCTTCAATCTCAGAGGGCCTATTTCTATTCTTCTTTTATTCATCTTCTTCGCATATGAGTATAATAGTTTGGGGTTTTGCTTGATATTTAATATGGGTTTTTTTCTTCCAAGTCCCGTTTTTCATTTTCTTTTGATTGTATAATCTTTTGTTCTGCATTTTCTATCTTACTTTTTAGTTCAATACCTTTCCATGCATTTTTTTTTCTTTTGCAAGACCTTTATTCCACTTTCTGATTTTCTGAACAAGATCCTTCTGTCTCTTGGTATGCATGACTGATGTTTACTTTTCTTCTTCGGTATATATATCCATATTTTCTCTAATATTTTATATAATATCTCCGTATTTACCCTTATTCATCACTTACGAAAATGTTATCCCAATCTTTGTTTAATTCTTCATTTAATTTCTGACCATTTATATTTTTACTGTAGAAGTTGTATTTTCCATATCCTTCCCACTTTTTCATTTCTTGCTTATCTCTGTTTTCACTTGCTTTGGAATGGACTGTTAATTCTATGACATTATGGTCGAAAATACTCGCATTATAAACTATTATTTCTTTAACATAATTCATCTCGTTCACAAATACTAGGTCTAAAGTATTTTCCTTTCTTGTTGGCAGGTGATTTATTTGTTGAATGTTGTATTCTAGTAGCATATCTAAAAGCTTTTCGAATTGCCTCTTATCTTCTGCACTACTATTACTCTCTTTTTTATATGTATAAGTACATCCACAATCTCCTATTCGTTCTTTCCAGTCTACGAAAGGAAAGTTGAAGTCTCCAGATAGGAGAATAGTCAGTCCTTGTGATTTCTACATATATCATCCAATTTTTCTTAATTATTAAGTCAAACTCTTTAGTATTATTGGTAGGATCTATATATTTTACTATGTTCATCAATTTTTCAGATTCAAATTCTACCGCTATTAGTTTCACATTCTGAGTTACTATATTTCTCATATATTTTTCCTTGTTTTTGTCTTTCCCATATATTGCGGTTCCCCCTTGATTCCTATTTTTCTATCTGATCTATAAGTTTGGAACCCTTTTATTTGATCATCATTCCCAGTCTCTTGGGAATACCAGGTTTCACTTATATTCATTATATCTATTTTCTTTCAATTGGGTTAGTTCTTCTAAGTACTCTATTTTTCTTTTTGAGTTACTCGTAACTAAACCCTGAGCATTCATCACTATGATGGTTTGCGTGATTTTGATCCTTCATTTAATATTGGTAATAATAAGGATTTTTCCCATGTCTCTTTCCTGTTTCTTGGTATGGTTGTTCTTTTTTTTCAATTTCCGAGAAATTCTGACATTTTAAAAAAAAAAATCCAACTTCTTTTCCATAATATTTGGTTCTTCACTTCATCATAATTAATTCATTATTTTGTCTGAATCTGCAATTTTCTTTTCTCCATATCTGCAATATCCTCTTGCATAATAAAAACAGTTATTATCTCTTGAGTAGAATCTTGGAGCTGATGCTTTGAAATTTTTTTGCTGACACCTCTGCATATCTCGTTGATGGCTTGCTCTTTTACCTGATATTCTTGATTTCTCTCTTTATTTGTTTCTTTCTTATTTTGGATTTTTATTACTTGGTTGGTTATTTATTTGATTATTTTTCATGGCTACAGGGTGCATATATTTACATTTTTTGTCGAACTTACATCCTTTTCCTTCTTTTAGGTTTTTGCATATTTTTGGATGTAGATCTCTGCAATCATCCTCATAGCCATCTAGGTATGCACATTTACCATATATTTTCATAGTTGTGACATACCTTTGGATTGTTTGTATAACATTTTTCTCCAAATCTGCAATTCCATCTTTTCAAAAGGTTGCAGACTTTGTCTTTTTTTTTTGTATATTTTTTTTCTCTTTCCGTCATTATGTAGATCTGGGTAGAGCCTCTTCGGGATTTTCTTTTGTGTTGTCATATCATAATTTATTTCTTCGTAGGTATGCTGCTTTACAGCCTCATATGTAGTATCAATGAGTATCTCTGCATCCATACTTTTATCTTGTTCTTTGTTTTCCTTATCTTTTTCTGTCATTTCAGTTTTGTTTACTTCTCTTGCGTTTTCCTCTTCTTCTTTTTCTTCCTTCTTCTTCTTCTCTTCTTCTTCATCCTCAACTATTTGTACATTCAATCTTGATTTAATAACATTGTCTATCCATGGTAGACATGTTGAGCAAAATATTCTTGTGTCTTTTCTCATATCTTGCATTACCTCAGCACACTGTGGATGGGTCGGAATGTTGCATGCAGCACATTTTCTGATTAGGTTTTGTGGATTGACTATGCTATACCAAACCTTACACAGTTTGCATGCTTTTGGCATTCTTTTTCCTAAATGCATCAATTAGGATATTCACAAGATTCACCTTATTCATTTTCATTGTCGGAATATGTTGGTTTATGTATATTTTCTTTATGAGTCTCTTGACCACTTGGATTTTATTTGGAACTTCTTCAATTATTTTCAAGATGTTTTCATTAAGATTTGTTTTCAGTTGATTTGTTCCAGTTTGAAGGATTATATCCTTCTAATATATCTATGAATGCTTTTGTATCTTTTTTTGGTTAGGACTGTTGCTGATCTATAGATGAGAAATGCCAGTTCCCTTCCTGCTACCTCATCGTATTGCGAATCTGCCAAGCAAGCTAAATCTTCGCCATTTTTTCCCGCAGTTGGAACTTACTGCCCATCTTGTTCTGATTTCGGAGTATTCACTTGTATAAACTAACTTAGAAGACGCTTTATCCTACTATTTTCAACACTAATCTTATCACCGATAGTTCACGAACACTTCTAGATATTTCTCAAATTCTGGACGTATGTTAAACTTGTGATATCTGTTGATTTAATCTGACTTCACGCGGTACGTCTCACCAAGCAAGATGGCTACATCGAGAGGAGAGAGAGAGAGAGAGAGAGAGAGAGAGAGAGAGAGGAGAATGCCATGTTTTGAAAGAGAGAGGAGAAATCCAAGTAAATGCTTATGTTGACGAGGGAGCCGAGAGAGAGAGAGAGGAGAGAGAGAGAGAGAGAGAGACCTGTAAATGCTTATGTTGACAGAGAGAGAGAGAGAGAGAGAGAGAGAGAGAGAGAGAGAGAGAATCCATGTAAATTGCTTATGTTTGGACAAGAGAGAGAAGAGGAGAGAGAGAGAGAGAGAGAGAGAGAAGAGAGAGAGAATCCTGTAAATTCCTTGATGTACGAGAGAGAGGAGAGAGGGAGAGAATTCCATGTAAATGCTTATGTTGGCAAGAGAGAGAGAGAGAACCATGTATTCTGATGTTGACAGAGAGAGAAAGAGAGAGAGTGAGTGAGAGAGAGAAAGAATCCAAGTAAATGCTTATGTTATTAAAGTGGAAAAGACGAATATGAGCTGCCAGGGACAGACAGAAGAGGCATCTTCCACTCAGCTCTTAACTAACCGCCGGTCATAAAAGTCCAGTAATATCAATTATAAGCCTGATGCCAGATAACTCTTTCGAAACATCAAATAAACTTCGACCTCGGCCGACTATGAGTTTATTTATTTTATGTTTAATGGCCGCGGTATCGGATTATATACTCGCAGTGATCCTAACATTAACACTGATAAACAGACTACCGAGAGGCGGGCCAGATTAAGCTATTAGTGAGAGTGAAGAAGATATTAGGTTACGGCAGTAATGCACATTTCAAACAAATAAACTTCTGTACAGCTGAAGTAAATCTCCCAGATCATTTTCACGATTAGAGTTGGAATTTGAAAGTTATCTACCACCTGCAGGAAAGACAAATACTATACTATAGTAGATTCACATCAACCGTGCATTTGATGTTTAGGCCAGCCCCTTACGACGCTCCCGATTGCCTGTTGATAAGCCAATGACAGTGCTGGAAACTCTCAGTCTCTCGCAAGAGTTCACAGGGGTATGATCTATGTTCCACCTCTCCTGAGGTATACGTCTTTCAGGAGATGGTTGAACATACATCCTGCCTATGTGAACTCTCTCTCGAGAGACTGAGAGTTTCCAGCCCTGTGATTGGCTTATCAACAGCCAATTAGGAGCGTCGTAAGGGACTGGCCTAGACATCAAATGCACGGTTGATGTGAATCTACTATAGCAGTAAAATCTCGGAATTGCATAGAAGCACTGAATAAATAGTCACACTGACGTTACAAAAGCAAAGGTCACTGCGTAAGAGAGCCAAATCAAACCTTGCACTCGAGAAACGAATTAAAAAGCCTTCAAACAATGGCATCGGGTCAAGCACCGGGTAGCATCTTGGTCAATACACAAAACGGCTAAAACAAGTTTATGGACTGTTTTAACATATGAAGAAATTCGCCCAGTTGTCATTCATTTTGGCGGACCCCGTTTCTGGCTAAGCAATAGTGCAGTAAATACTAACTAAAGAGTCAATGAATAATCGAATTTATCATGAGCAACGACAACAAAAACTATAAAAAAAACAATAACCAACCAACGCAGATAAAGTAGCCTTATCAAAGGCAACAGTTTATCACTAATCGTTTAAGCCATGTAACAATAATGCACATATTATGCAAGAGGGCTCGTGTACACGCCTTTGTATTTAAATATTCGTTAAATATCAGTTAATACAGACTTTAAAATTCAAAGAGCATCTATTAAGAATACAGTTTGTATAGTTTCACGTCAAACCGCATTGCATTAACTTAGGCAAGGACTGTTTTATCAAACACAACGCTGCAAGTAAACAAACAAGAGCAGTGTCAGGGGCAAGCGAGCTGTGTATTGGCAGTGATATACGCGGTGATTTGAGACTGAAAATACAAGCATAGTAAATAAGAATCAAAGGTAAATAACAATAGAAGATAAGTAATCCGAGAAGAAACGAAGAGGTAGGTTTAAATCACGCCTCGAGAAAACATTTCAGCTGAATGAGATTTAATGGATAGGACGGCACAGCCGTAGACGCGCCGGAGACAGACACACCCGTTCCATAAACATCTCTGTTGAACAGGGCCGATATTTTGATGCTATCCTTTCCCTCTCTGCCTGCGAATGTATATAGAAGGCATTGTGGGTCATATTATCTTACAAGTTAGTATGTTATCTCTCTCTCTCTCTCTCTCTCTCTCTCAGAAGACGGTAAAGAGAAGTAATCTCAACCGAGAACAAGCATTTTGATGCTAACCTTTCCGTCTCTGCTTATGAATTTAAATATAGCAGGTACTGTGAGTCATATTTTAC
>NC_061090.1:50293088-50303088 GCF_015104395.2 Macrobrachium nipponense | reverse complement strand
CAAGGAGAAAAATGAATAAATGAAATGACAGTACACTACATTTACCGCAACTCGAAAGCGCCTAAAAACTTCACATTCAGATAAATGTAAAAAAAATAAAAAAAATATACATACACACAATATATATAGATATTATATATATCTATAATATAATATAATATTTGCAAAAGGAATATACTGGGATAGACTTGAGCAATATTCGCCGCTCGGCAAAGTAGATATTGAGGGAGGTCGGGTGAAATAAAAAGATAAAACGTCTTTGATCTGAATACTAACGGGAAGTATAATGAAGGTTTAAATTACGAGTAACCAGTTTCAACCACGTTCATTCATGCCCATCTCTCTCCTGCCTTGATACGATAAGGTAATTACGATAATAACGGGAAAAAAGAGAATAAAAAGTCTTATTGCCTTGTTTTTGCTCTTCGGAGAGAATGGTAAAACAATCATCATTAATAAGGGATACGTGCCAGTTTCGCGTTTACGGTGGACTTTATAAGATGAAGATAGGTCATACTCCCGATACAGCATTTGGTGTCACTGAGAGAGAGAGAGAGAAGAGAGAGAGAAAGAGAGATCCTAGAAACTTGGGCAGAAACAAATCCTGTCTCTTCAGCAAGAGAGAGAGAGAGAGAGAGAGAGAGAGAGAGAGAGAGAGCTTACCAGATGGCGAAGTATTGTATCATTCCGTAGCGGCACTGGATAAATGTCGAGATAAAACCTACACCTGTGTTGCAACGATTCGCACGAGAGCGTGGGCAGTATTTGTTGGCAGATGTTAAATACATGATCGAAACAAAGTCGATACAATCGCTGATAATGAAGCAAGGCAAAGACGTCTGCTTGTAGGAGGAACAACCGCGAACCGTTCAGCGCACATGCGCGCCAATAGGACGTCCAAAACGCAGCCATCGGAAAAGACAGTTGTTCATCGCATCTCCCTCACACGTAGGAGTAATAGTTCACAAGGAGAACCAGTTGTTGGGCAATCAGCAGCAGAACACCTGTCGTTCAGAAACCTCTCCCTCATCATATTATTTCATTTTATTAAGGCCAAAGAAGACGAAACATGACACCTGCCGAAAGAGCGCCCTTCTCACGCACGAAAGCAAAAGTGCAGGAGGAGGAGGAGGAGAGCGCCTTTCCAAGCAGCTTCCCCTGGAGGAGGAGGAGGAGGAGGAGGAGTGATACGTCATGACCAGAGCCTTGTCACTTCCTCTGGGATCTTTAAACCCAGGGCGATGTCAGATATGATATGGAGGTATTCAAATCTTTCGGAGTCCGCTTGCAAAAACTGGTTCCCGGCAGCCACCCTGTTCGGCCGTGGACACCTACGCGAACTACCCCGAGGGTTAAGTCATCTTTCGGTTTCCTCCTCGTCATGAAGGGCCAACTGTCCGAAGCAAGCGGAGGGGAAACGGCCCTTACGGCGCCCTGGAATGAAGCGGCTTCTAGTTCTGGCGCTGACAGCGGCGCTGGATTCAGTCAGCAAAGGCAAGATGGCGCCTGGTAACAAGCCAATACCTTAACATGATGTTTAAGACGTATAATGATAAATGGAAGCAGGTATTATATTCCGAGACCTTTCGGCCATTGATGACAAAAGAGACGAATTTTCGTTTTAAATGGAGGCCTCCTGAAGCTAAACCACGATGCAAATCATTGTGATTTTTGTCTCTGGTCGGGTTTTAGCCGATTTCGATACGATAAACCCAGCTGGATGCCGCGTGATAAAAGCAGACGGACTGAAAGGGAGGCATTATTAGAAGCATCTCATTATTTTCTCAAGAACAGCCGAGGGGAATAGCGCGATCCCTAAGCGATAGTTGTGCGATGCGGCGACTGGTGCATCTGGCATCTGCCAAGATGTTA
This sequence comes from Macrobrachium nipponense, assembly GCF_015104395.2. Classification (NCBI taxonomy): domain Eukaryota; kingdom Metazoa; phylum Arthropoda; class Malacostraca; order Decapoda; family Palaemonidae; genus Macrobrachium; species Macrobrachium nipponense. The sequence goes on along the minus strand of NC_061090.1, from coordinate 50,301,216 downwards.
TTTACTGTGAGGAAAAGTAGCATTTCAAAGGGCCCTTTTCGTTATCGGTAGTAACGAGAGTAAGTAGTGTCATGCAAAAATGTCTTACATTTCTCTCTATAAAGAAAAAAATCTGCTCTGCATTTAAAATTATAAATGACCCTCTTAAAACCGTATACTCATAGAGAGACAGAGAGAGAGAGAGAGAGAGAGAGAGAATGTGGTTCAACGTCACCACACAATGGAGATGGATTCAACAAGTAAATCAAATGACCATTTAAATCGTAAATCAATTTTCTCATTAAATCATGCTGGCCACCACTGGTTGTAATTCTCGGTTCGTAACTCTTTGGCCGGGATGATAAAACGAATAAGCATTAAGCTCAACCACTCACATCTGCCACAATCAGAATGGGTGACGGGAAGTCGATGTAATTTGCATTACTCGTTATCAGTGTCGCAGATATTAGCTGAGTTTATCACATAAAACACTTAGTCTTGTAGTCAGACATTTGCCTTCGAATCCTCATGGGCACGTGTGCATTTGTTAGCGTTGGCGTTCGCTGGCAGCAGGTGTGTGTGTGTGTGTGTGTGTGTGTGTGTTTTGCGCGAGCTACTCTGGGTTGGCTGACATTACCCTTGCAAAGTAACTGAAGATATTTCTTGTAAACAATAATTATTCACACCAAATAACAGTCTTACTCCAGTGTATTCAAAAGCTCTAGGAAGTACCAAAGTATAATTAGGACCGTCCAAAGCATGCCAGGCACGGAACACGCAAGTACTTCTACCTTACGGGGAATCAAGTACTTAGCGAATATATTCTAAAGAGCAAGCACTAGTACTAGAGATCAATTCGTATTAAGCTTTAAAGCCAAACCGTTTTTGTTCCTTTTTTATTTTGCAACAGCAGTTCCTCTGCTGCTGTTGCTCAACTACCTCAAGAAAATCAGTAACGCAGAAAGTATCTCTTACAACTTTTGCTCAAGATGTCATGGACCCACAAACCACAGTGTTCCTTGAGGCAGAAAGTCTCTGACCACCTTACGAAATGATCGTTAATGTCCTAAAAAATCAACAGTGAAGGAGAGAAAAACAGACTAACATATACATGGATTAGTTCCTATTAGTTTTTATTGGTTTAACTTTATTACCGAGGTAGATTAAGGTTGTTTTTCTCATTCTTGTACACTTTACGTTGAGGCCTGGGATTTATCACGGGGTTAAAGGCATTGACTTGTCCGCTGGCTTTCAATTTGCTTTTTATTCAATAAAAAGTGAAAGTTTCACACACTTGAGCATTTGCGGGATGGGCTGAATCATTTTAGGTTTGAATTAACTTCGATCAGTGTGGAAAAAGTAAGTATATCAGTAGTACGTAGTGATAAGGTCATGAAGAGATACTGAGATATATTAATAACATAATAATAATAATAATAATATAATACAATAATAATAATAATAATAATAATTATTATTATTATTATTATTATTATTATTATTATATTATAAACGAACAGATAGCTCTAGAGAGTCGAATCTACTTGCAAGCAATTTTCAAGAACTGAGGACTATTAACTACCTTTGGAATTTATTCACAGTTTACACTAATTCCACCGAACAAATTTAAAATTTAATTTTGGTATATTAACGCGTGTTTATTTGTGTGTGTGTGTGTGTGTGTGTGTGTGTGTGTTTAGGATGTTCCGTGCCGAGAGGGTATTAAGGGTCTGGCGAGAGTTGTGAGGGCGTGACCTTCACATATGGCATTTTGGAGTTATCCATCTCCATTTAAACAAGAGAACTAAATACCCCATCACGTAATTGCTGTTTCTATCTCGCGCCCTGGTGTGGGTTCGAAGGCCCCGTGGACAAGTTCGCTGAGGCTGTTGTTGTTGTTGTTGGTGAGGATTTTCTTTCTTTACGAAGCGTTTATAGACATATTCGAAGCCTTTTCATATCATTAATTGCCCTAAAATGAATTTCATACACACACGCACACACATGTATATATAAAATCTATATATAAAGGTATGTATGTATACATATACAAATATATACTTTATATATATATATATATATATATATATATATATATATATATATATATACCTATATATATTAATTCTGTTTATTTTATTTGTATATGTATACATACATACCCTTATATATAGATTTTATATATACATGTGTGTGTGCGTGTATGAAAATTCATTTTAGGCAATTTAAGAGTGTATGTAATGGTATGTTATGGTATGTATGTATATATATATATATATATCTTGATATCTATATTATATATATATTATATAAATATATATATATATATATATATATGTTATGTAGTTTGTTTGTGGTTGTGTGTGTTTATATAATGTATCAAGCGTACGCATAAAAACCTGGGCATCAAACATTTTTGTAAAGGGCTAAATCACCATTTGCAAAGAAAATTAAATAACTTATGAGTTTTCAATCTTTGTTGGATTTTTTACTTTTCAGAAAAAAACTTTTTTCATTGAACTGCTGATTCCAACAGGCTACAGCTTATCGACAAACTACTGGCGTCAGCCTTACGTTATCTGAATACGCACTTAATAAAACTAAAAAAAATGAATAACGCGATTACATTATGTGCACCGATAGACAACACATAACACGACCTTTCCTCCATAAACTTGTTCTTCTTCTTCTTCTTCCTCTTTTTATTTTTCTTCCTCTTCTTCTTTTTCTTTCTTCAGTGACGAGAAGCCACAAGGAGAACACAACTCTTCGCCGAATTCCAGCCCTGAAATTGCTGACAGTGGCACAGTCGGGAACTCGTAACACAATATGATAAATCTCGTAAAACATGACATGTGTGAATGCTCAGAATGCCATCTACATCCCCCCACCCCCTTCTAGGACATTCCCTTCCCTCCTCCTCCTCCTCCTCCTCCTCCTCCTCCTCCTCCTCCCTCATCCGGGACAACCTCAACAACCCCCTCTCCATGCCCGTCCCAAAGCCACCAATTGGAAAGGAGAGAGTTACTGGCGTTTTACGACAGATCCGAATATGGGAAATGAATATGATGCGATTTTCTATTTCATTCTTCTTTAATGAAATCTCCCCTATCCCCTCCGCCGCCGGCCACCTCCCGTAAGATAAGATATGTCAAGATATGTGGTACAACCAGAGAGAGAGAGAGAGAGAGAGAGAGAGAGAGAGAGAGAGAAATAATAGAAACTAACGCGTCGCCTGATGATAAGATAATATACAACATATGCAACAACGGCACAAAGAGAGAGAGAGAGCTCCCGAATTATAATGTGACAAACGTTTTTGAAGTGTGGACAATATGAGCGAGATAGAGAGAGAGAGAGGAGAGAGAGAGAGAGAGAGAGAGAGAGAGAGAAATATTAGAAACTTACGCGTTGCCTGATGATACGACTATGCAACATATGCACAACGCACAGAGAGAGAGAGAGAGAGATGAGGAGCTCCCGAATTTAATGTGACAAAACTTTTTTGAAGTGTGTACTATGAGCGAGATAGAGAGAGATAGAGAGAGAGAGAGAGAGAGAGAGAGAAATATTAGAAACTTACGCGTTGCCTGATGATACGACTATGCAACATATGCAACAACGGCACACACACAGAGAGAGAGAGAGAGAGAGAGAGAGAGAAAGAGAGAGAGAGAATACTAGGTCAGAGGTGGCCGAATCTTTCCCATTCCATGCACGAATTGTTTTCGTTTCTTAGCTCAGATGCGCCACGCAAACTTGTACCGACTTTCAGTCCTTTAAAGTATGGTAGTAAGAAAGCATTTGGCAGTTGCACTTAAATTTAATTTATAATTATAAACAACTCCAATGAACTTTGATTTCACCAAGCTTGTGATACTTCGAGTGAAATTAATTTCAGAAAGCGACAACCATACGAAGGATGAACACGTACAATTATTTGATACTTGTATGGCATTGCAGACACATTTAGCAGTTTGAAATAAAATGGGTTCCATGTAGGCAAGATAAACATCACTAACTTTAATGAGACTTTCGACTTTGCTTTGCTTTCATCAAACTTGTGACATTTAGAGTCAAATCAGTAACTGAACGCTACAAACAGTTCTTCAAATTTGAATCAACTGATAGTGTCCTCAGTTTGTTTTCATTTTCACTTATGAAAATTCTTCCTCGCTTCTGTGTGTTGATCCAAAACGACAGATAGAATTCTTGGGGCAAATTTTCTCAGTTCAGGAAAACACTCACTGGGGAATGATCGCCAAAAATGGATGATCTCAGCAGCACTTGGAAGTGAGGGAAATTCATCAAATTTTAATTTCAGTATGAATTTGTTTTCAGTTCAATAAGCTCCATTTATAAGTTACAAGGCATCTTCAGAATTTTTAAAAGTGATAATGGATTTATAAATTAAAGCGCGCAGTCTTCCTCTTCAGCAAAATCACTAAAACGATTATCAAAGGGCTTTTGCAGTAATTAATCTGCTTTTTTCATTGTATTCTGTAAGTTACCATTCTCTTCATCATATTCTTTTAACAAATACGGATTATAGTTAAAAGACAATGACGTTTACTAATGACTAATCGATACTAACGGAACAACGAAATCTGTAAAAGTAACTACTGCGTTTTAGATGAGACATGGTTTCAGTAAAACTCATTTCTAGCCATAAGTTACTTAAATACATAAAATTCAGGTTACTTATTATTGTTTTATCATTATTACAGATATTTTAGGTAATTTATTTACTTCTTATTGATTATAGATTTCTTCATCATTTTATTGGCATAAGCAAGTATGGTTTTACTTTTCATTTATGACGAGAGAGAAAAAGTGAATTTTAAAACTTACTACGAGAGAGAAGAGAGAGAGAGAGAGAGAGAGAGAAGAGAGAGAGTTTAAAAACTTATGAGTCATCCTGCAGCAACTAGACGAGAGAGAGAGAGAGAGAGAGAGAGAGAGAGAGAGAGAGAGAGCTGCAACCAACTGCCCAAGCAGAAACACTAACTCCTATTATCTACAACAGCAACACCAAGCAGAATAACAATAAAAACAGTAACGTACGATATCACTTTAGAACTTGGAATACGAACTAAAATTATTAGATCCATGACAAAATAAATATCCATTAATATGCTAAATGGAGGAAACATCTGCACTTATGCGATATGCACGTTTGCTTGCTCATGATGGAGGAGGCAGGCGGACACGTAACTTGCGCAGACTCGGTTCACTTTTATTGGATCTTGCACCAGTAAGTGAGTTTGCAATATTGCATGTGCAATGAACAGAATTAAAGGTTTTAAATGGTGGCAAGTATATTCGTGTAAATGCATTTGTGTCAAGTTAAGACAGTAAAGGAAGTCATCAAAAATTTAAAATGACTTCGAGATTGGAATTTGATAGTGTACGTTTCATTGGAAGTTAATGAGGTTTGGTATTTCTTACTACTACTGTGCGCTCCCGAAAGAGATCCTATAAACAAATGTGAAATGGATTAGCTTCCGAAATGTGCATAAACATTAGTGCATGCTTTGAAGATGAAATGCAATTGTAACTACACCGGGCATACAAAATTTGAATCATTATTAAAAGTAATAAAAATACAAATACGCCTACTTATCGGAAATGATTAGTATCTGACATCAAAATTACAAACTCGATGAAGATTCCTCTCCATGCAGAAACAAAGCCCCCCGAAATTAGTCACGCAGCATTCTTATACATTTAGAAAATACCTCAGCAAGAGCTACTGAGCAATTTAGAAAATACCTCAGCAAGATCTACTGAGCAATTTAGAAAATACCTCAGCAAGATCTACTGAGCAATTTAGAAAATACCTCAGCAAGATCTACTGAGCAATTTAGAAAATACCTCAGCAAGATCTACTGAGCAATTTAGAAAATACCTCAGCAAGATCTACTGAGCAATTTAGAAAATACCTCAGCAAGAACTACTGAGCAATTTAGAAAATACCCCAGCAAGAGCTACTGAGCAATTTAGAAAAACCTCAGCAAGAGCTACTGAGCAGTTTGGAAAATACCTCAGCAACAAAAACATGTTCCAAACTTGTCCACAGCTACGACATTCCACTTATGGACGCAAGATTCGTCATCGACAGAAAGGGAAGAGGAAGAAAACGACGAAAGAACAGCGAGAATGTACTTTCGCATATGATCCTGCATAGAAGCACATTTCGATTACATCAAATTCCAGAATGAGGCAGGCGATGGCTCAAGAAGAATCGCTCCATTGGGATGGTACGCGGTAAAGCGGCATCTCTGACTGGCAATTGGAAGAGGTTCCGGGAGGAATATACAGAGCCATGTTATGGTAATGAGATTGTTTATGAGCGAAATGATGAGAATCTCCTACCACTCTCTTTTCTTCTTCTTCTTCTTTGTTTGCATTCAAATGGGTTCTGAAAGTTAACCTGCCAAGGAGAATTCCATGAAGAAAACAGAAACAATAAGAGTGCAAAAGCGAAGGAAATATAAGGATATGCGATTTCACAGAAACTAAAATTACCTCTTTAAGATCTGTGATTTCGTCATTTTCCTGCTGTAACAAATTCCATGATGCCATCGTATTCTTATCATAGTAAGCGATGTGATGTAAAATGTGCAATTTATATATACACTCTTAATACTGAGGCAACCAATATTCAGTTTCACCTTTAACCACAGTATATTTGAAGACACTAAAAACTAAAAAAATAAAACAAGGGGGTGGGGGGGGGGGGGCCTAATCTCTCTCTCTCTCTCTCCAACGCCCTCTAATAATCGGAATAAACCGGGAAGTAGGCTGCTTCGTGCAATGCAATCTCTCGACATGGTATTATCTTAGAGCTAGAAGACTCGTTGGAAAGTATGGGCAACATTATACCCGACACCCAAGAGCTATTTCATTTCTACGAACGCCTATTATTGCCATTCCATAATCCCTCTCCAGATTCACATTCACACGCACATGCACACCCATACACACGCATACCCATGGAACAGATGCACATACACACACACACACACACACGGGAACCTCTTAAGTAATGACGACGTGGGCCATTGTAATACCTGAGCGAAATTGGTTGCCTTACAATGCCCGCATTCAACTGTTGTTCTTTCGGCCCTTTCTTTGTTTTGATATGGAAGTAGTAGAGTAATTCCCGTCAAGAAGGTCGTTTTCCCCTTTCCGTTAAGCTTGCAATCTCTGCCTTGACGACTCCTCTTGAGAGCCAATACAGTTATCTCGTTTCAGTCGCTCCCGGTAGCCAAGTGAAGATGACGTGATTGTATGCAAAGCGGGGCATGTTCAGATCTGTATTTGCCTAATGTTCGTAACAGGCAACTAATAAGGAGTCAAAATGCTTCTGTTTCGGCTGCGCGTGAGCTCTGCACTGTATCTGTGATACCGTTGATATGACTTTCGAATAATAAAAACTTATTAGATTATTATTAGCAAGTTATTTTACTTTTTTGTTATCGCAGTATGAAAAGGGATCAATGCTTTCAAATTTTCCAATTAAAGTTAAACAAAATACGAACGTTGTATTCTCTATCCACTTTATCACCTTCATTTCAGTACAGGTCAACGGCAAACCCTTTCCAGCAAAATAATGCTTCAGTGACCAAAATTCTTTTTTAATAATACTTTTCTTGTCTGGCTAAAACCCTTCAGCTTTCATGGGCCATTGGAGCGGTTAAATATTTGTTTGAATAAACGTTTTCTTGTCTGGCAAAATACCTCGAGCTTTCATGGGTCTTTGTCTTTTAAACATGAACCAATTAAACTTTTTCCTCCCCAGCCTCTATAAGCAGCTCAGGAAGTTGTTATTTTATTCCTCAAGCAAAACCATTCAAAAGGAAAATAATGGTTAATCTTTTTTTCACATGTACAATAATATTTTCAAGACGCTGTTCAAGCGGTTAGCTAGGTGGTAATGATCTTGTTTGTTTGCGTGTTATTAGGTTCTACAATATTATGAGTCATAATGTGCACAAATCAGTGAAAACCATGAGAGTTTTAACGTTTTTGCGTTTTGAAAGATATATTAGCATTGTGTCTTCGAAATTCTAAGTTTTATTTATTTTTTTAAATTTTTTTTTATCGGAGGTGGGGGGAGGGGGGAGACATCAAGTGGGAGAGTCCC
>NC_061090.1:50285588-50288088 GCF_015104395.2 Macrobrachium nipponense | reverse complement strand
TAATTTTGGGGGAGGATAGGGGGAATTTTTGAAACTATAAAACTACTAATTTTGGGGAGGGTAGGGGGAATTTTTAATATGATAAGACTACTAATTTTGGGGGAGGGTAGTAGGAATTTTTTAAACTATAAAACTATTAATTTTGGGATAGGTTAGGGGGAATTTTTAAAACTATAAATTTTGGGGGAGGGTATGGGACTTTTAAAACTAATAATTTTGGGGGAGGGTAGGGGGAATTTTCAAGACTATAAAACTATTAATTTTAGCTAAGTTTCGTTACTCTAAACTTTCTCTTTGAAGAGAAGTAAAATCAAAGACGCTAAAAGAATTAGAAAAATAAAACTCAAAGGTGATTTCCAGTAAATGATCGCTAAAAACCCAGCTTTTTTAGGTGATCAACAACGTCTGGAAAAATCATGGCATTCATCTGCAGCGAGACACTCAGCCAAATATAGCACTGCCGTCGTAGAGACAAAGAAAAAAAATGAAGAAGAAAAAATCTTATCACTGGATGAGGCGTTGTCGAACAACAACAACTGGATCCATCAGCTCGTACGAGAGGTTAAGAGTAAAAGTCGTATTTCCAAAAATTGTTCTTTATGGCTGGCGATCATATCATCAACAGGTTTGTGGCCTCAACCTTTGATCCAGAAAAAAAAAGAGAAAAAAAAAGGGGAGTGAAGATCCAGAAACTATTAATAAAACTGAAGTAGGAAAAAGAAAATAAAGGTGCCAATGCACTACCGGCTTCGGTGTAATTCCTGCCTACTGAGCAAATTATCCGGGGGCGCTACGGTAGCCAATGAGGCAGGACGCCATTACGATTTGCCGAACATCCTTCTCAAAATTGCAGTCTTTAACTTTCAAGAACAATCACTTGACGAAAACAGCAATAATACAGCTGTGATTATCCAGTCTCCTAACTTAATTATACACACCGGAGAAGCCAGAGACAGAGAGATTCCAGTGTTTACTGCAAGAGACCAGGTCTCCTCCTAATAATAGTAGTAATAAGCGATTCAGAAGCCCTGGACGAAAGTGCACATTCAACCCAACTGACAGACAAGAATCTTACACAAAAACCTGACCTCCTTCCTGGGCAACGCAGGGCGGAATAGGCACTGCCTGGCAGTACATACAGTGAGTTTCCCACGTGCACAGAAAAACAAATAATAAAATAAAGTAAGGAAACAAACTAAAATAAAAAAAAGTACATCAAACCTCCTTCTATCGGAGGGCTGTCCATCGATTATATGGCGTAATAAAAGTGGTGAGAAATGTACATGATTCGAAATGCAACGAGTATGAGGATGAGAATGCTTAATTTAAAGGAATCATCGTTGAGGTCACACGAGGGCAGCTGAAAGTTTGGAGAATGCAAAGGCTGCAGGAGATGATGGTTGTGGCGAACAGTTAAACTGAACGGCCAACCAGTGTAAATTATTTATGTTTTGACGAAGGACTATAAAGTTGTAAAACTTCGGCGTGATACAAGAGGGAGTTGCTTCCACGACTGTTTAACAACTTTATGAAAGGTGTGACGCGACAAGTCAGAGAGAGGACAGGAGAGGTAGGAACCACTTTGAAGCATACAAGCGGTAATACATACAGTATGAGGTGGGTAATAAAGGGAATCTGTATAGACTGGTAGAAGAATATACAATCTTTGTAAGAGAAAAATGTTGAAAGTGAGTTTGTGAGAGCAACGCTATCAGAATAAAATGAAAGGCAGAAAGATGGGCTAAAAATGATAATTTTTTTTTCTTATGAATGAAAGTTGTGGATTTGTTTCGACCCTTGGGAGTAAAGGTAAAAGATGCCAGTAACATGGAAGAAGAAGAAGAAGAAGAAGAAGAAGAAGAAGAAGAAGAAGTGAATAACAAAATAGGTGAATCCAGGGTGGGTAATGGGCCCTACTCATAACGTTAGACAGGGAGTGTCAATGAAAGCAAGTGTGAATATATACGTAAAACGGTTGTTGACCCATCTGCCCTTTGAAGAAGTAAAATGTATATGTTAAATTTGGATGGAAAAAGGTTGAAAGCTGCTGAAAGGAATAGTTTACATGGAAATTGTGGACTGGGTATATTTAGAATGGTGAAGAATAAAGGGATATAATGAGGAATATGGAAAAAAAAGTTTAAGACAATTCAGATCGGAGTCCAGTGAATTTAATTGGAAATTCTTAGGGGAAAAGGGAAGAATGGTAAAGAAGAAGTAACTTTTCAGATGTACTGGAAGGGCCATGACAGTGCAACCTTAGTGAGGGTGAGTGCCATAGTGTTTCAGGTTGCCAACTTACACTGCTGATGAAGCTGTGAACCACCAGAGTCGAATAACTACCAGGAACATAATTTACAATCTAGATCAAAAGCGGCGCAACGCGAATCTGCCTAAATAACTCGTCTAGCCCGAGGATTCGAACCTCTGACCTCTCGCTGTGGTGGAGAGTATCATGACCAGTGGACTATCATCTAAGCGTACAAGAGTACCCACATCA
>NC_061090.1:50278088-50280588 GCF_015104395.2 Macrobrachium nipponense | reverse complement strand
AACCTTTACTGGAATTATTTGCAAAGGAAAATGTAAATGGCAACTTTTTTTTTCATTTGGCATTTAAAAAAAATAATTAATACGGACCAAAATCCATCATACTAGTATACTTAGGCCTATACACCAAAACACTCAAATGTCACCATGAAAGACTGTTGTATCATGCCTAACTAATTTACATATAGATTACGTATAAATGAAGTCTGACTCTATTTATACTATATACTTCTCCGTCAGTAGTGGCCGTATCAGGCTCAATATCTATTAAGAACAAAGCAAGTGTAAATAACTTCATTACCGATAAATTCATCGAGACTATATCGGAAATGTGAATCTCGTCCGGTCACCGCCGCTGTTATTAATTTGACTGATGGCAAATAACATTGGAGCGGTAGGAATGTGGGGGCCTCCCTCGCTTATAGATAAAATTTAATGTGTAGGCCAGTGGTTTCTAACCTGTGGGGCGCGCCCCTCTGGGGGGGCTCGAAGGGCTGCCAGGGGGGTGCGCCAATGCTTGATGAAGGGGATAATTATATCTGAAAACTATTAATCATGATGGAATTCAGAATATCAAAATACTGAGAAAATATTTCAGATATAAATATGAAATTTAGTTGTCTAAATATATAATCTATTTCAAATTCTATAATAAGGAATTAAAATACATATATTTACATTATATATATATATATATATATATATATATAGTATATATGCATATATATATATCATATATATACTTCATATATATATATATTATATATATATTATATATATATATATATATATATATATAAAATATTGTGAATTATTGACATGTACCGACTATGCCAGTAAATTAAAGTATTTAAGAGGGGGGGGGGGGAGGGAGCAGAGGATGTGCCATTCAATGAAGGGGGGGGGGGCGAGAATTAGAAAGGTTGGAAACCACTGGTGTAGGCGATCTGCTCGGGCTATGATTAGCCTCAGATTTGGCACTACCATGTAAGCCGAAATGGACTTCAATATATTAAATATTCAAAGTGAGAATATAAGTAATAAGAAGTTCTGAAGGGTATCACCGTCGTCTTCATATGGTATGATGGCTGATTTTCCGCTTGACTCGAAAAATTCAGAGAAAATGTTTGATAGAAAAAGTTAGTTTTCATTCTCAAAATAGTACCTTTGGTTATTTCTTCAGTAGGTCTGAATTTTTACTCATAAGTATTTTTGGCCATATTTCCACATGATTTCGTAAACCTAAAAAAACATCCTTTAAGAATGTTATCAGTCGAGGGCACAATTGTTTGGTGATTTACACTTCAAGTATATCTCAGTTTGATTATTTAAGAATAATACTCTCGAAGCACAAGTTTCACCAAGAATTTGAGAATTATAATAAATTTACACACACACACACCCACACACAACACATATATATAATATTATATATAATGTATTATATTACATATATTTGAGAATTATAATAAATACACACACACACACACACACACACACACACATATATATATATATAATATATATATATATATGTATAAGTTAAGTATATCTTAGTTTTTCCCAGACCCACTGAGCTGATTAACAGCTCTCCTAGGGCTGGCCCGAAGGATTAGATATTTTTACGTGGCTAGGAACCAATTGGTTACCTAGCAACGGAGACCTACAGCTTATTGTGGGATCCGAACCACACTATATCGAGAAATGAACTTCTATCACCAGAAATGAAATTTCTCTGATTCCGCGTTGACCGAGCCGAGAATCGAACCTGGGACCACCGGATTGGCAGCCCAGCTCGAAAACACTCGTCCAGCGTGGAACAATATATATAAAAAATATATATATAGATATATATATATCATATATAGAGAGAGAGAAGGAGATAGAGAGAGAGAGAGACGAGGAGAGAGAGAGAGAGAGAGAGAGAGGAAGGCCACGGCCAGTAGGACACATCAGCGTGAAAGTGGACCAATGGAAACGTTGTAATTTATTTTAATTCTTCATTTCCTACGTTTCGTAATATCTTTATTACATCTTCAGGGAATCTGTTAGACAATAAATAGAATTACTCTAAAATTCATCATTTACAAATTACAAGACAATTAAAAAAAAACACACTAAGAAACAAAAACATGACCAAAGACCGCTAACCAACCTCATGCAAAGAAGGCAGGAGACAGAATAACAATACATAAATAAAAGTTAACTCAGGTACAGTTGTGTGGAGGAGGTGTGGGTATTTAACTGGGGAACCAGTTGTTCAATAAATAATGATTCTAGGATAGGCAGTTCATATACATTGCTTGTTTGGCCTATGATACGGAAATAGCTTCTTTCTATATATATTTTACAGTTTTGTGAATGGTTTCTTATATTAGAATGTTCGGGATTGGAGAGCCTACAGCCAGTGCAGAAGCTTAATCCCCGATGAGAAGATTCTGACCCGCAGTAACCTCGTGGATCCGACATATGTCCCAGAGTTACATTTAGAGAAGTACCTATA
>NC_061090.1:50268088-50273088 GCF_015104395.2 Macrobrachium nipponense | reverse complement strand
GAAAAGTTTCTATTTTATTTCCATCCCCTTGCAGAATAGCAAAAAATATCATCCACGTATCTCCACCACCTTGCAGTTTAAGTTAGGGACATTCACATTAGGAACTAGATTAGTTTCGAAATATTCCATATAGATGTTAGCGAGTATAGGTGATAATGAGGACCCCATAGCTACTCCTATTTCTGTTTGTAAAACATGTCCCTCAAACGTGAAATAAGTATCACTGACACACAATTTGATCAACTCAAGGAAGACGCCTATTTCGATGTTTGGATTGAAAATACCCTCATTATTGTTTTAGTCTGTAGGAATTCTAATACTTTATATAAGGGGACATTGGTGAATAATGCTACTACATCAAAACTAACCATGTGTCCCTTTATATTCTTTTTCTTAACTTTGTCTATGAAATCTACTGAATGTTTAATATGGGATTCTGAAAATATACCTAAGTATATTCCTAGTTCTCCAGCTAACCACACAGCTAAGTTTTTGTTAGGAGATTTCCTACTAGAAACAATAGGGCGTAGAGGGCAGCCCTCCTTGTGTATTTTGGGGCTGCCATATATATATGCAAGCTCAGGTAATTTACTTGAGAATAATTTAGTGCATAGCATGTCCTTCCCATTACCTAGTCTACTGATTATTTTCTTCACATTCTGATTAAAGGTATTCTGAAGCTTTTGGATTGTTGGAGGATTCTCTATTTTAGCATAAGTAGTTTCATCATCTAGTAGCCTGTACATTTTAACCCCATATTCTGAGCATTCATGATGACAATACTACCCCCTTTGTCAGCTTTCATAATTCTAATATCTTTGTAGCTTTTTAATCCCTTCAGAGCGATACTAAATCTCCTTGGCAAGATATCTCCAAGTTTGCTTTCATTACTCCCTATCATCACTCCTCTGAGAAAAGGAGCTAAATCATTGTGATGTTCAACATTAAGGTAGTTAATCTTGCTGTTGAATTCTATGTTTAATATTTGTTTGTAGTCCCTGCACAAAAATTTTTATACTAGCCCTAGTGCTGCTGTTTCATCCCTAGTCAATAATCTACTTGAGATATTCTTTAATTATCCATATTGCTAAATTTTATCCAAACCGAATTACTAAATAAACTCTCAAACAAAATATTTTTAATGTTGACCATGTTACGATTTGTATCAAAGTTTACTCTACTGTTGACCTGCCCAACAACTTTTTTGTACCACTCACCCCTTATGGTCTCTTGAAGTGTGTTTTGTGTACTCCTTACACCAGCAAACTAAATGTAAATACTTAGAAGTAAACAAGTTACAAATTGAATTTGTGGGTTTCTTTTTCAATCTTCAGAAGAAAACTGAAAGAAGTTTTTGTTTGATTATTATTATTATTATTATTATTATTATTATTATTATTATTATTATTATTATTATTATTATTATTATTATTATTATTATTATTATTATTATTATTATTATTATTATTATTATATTACTATTATTATTATTATTATTATTAACATTATTATTATTATTATTATTACTTCGCGCAAGGGATCCTGTCTGCTTGACTGTTACCAAGATTCTTTAAAAACTACTTAATGGTTACTTTTATTAGATTTGTGAAAAGATTCATTAGGTCACAGGTAACATCTGCTTAGACTCTGGTGTGGATACAAGTCTGAATCGGGTATCAAGATCTGTTTTTATTTATTTGTTTACTGTTTATTGCCATTGTCACTGAAGTGTATATAAAGAAAATTGCTTGCTTCATGCTGTTTGCCAAGGAACACACGCATGAAGCAAAATATCTTCAATGTTGTTATTGCCATTATTACTTGAAATTTGCACGCTAATACATGAAACTTATTTCGCACAACCTCTTCACGACGGTTGAGTTGAAATTGAATAAATATTTTAATGAATGAATATTTAGCAGTTGTTAAAAAATTTATCGTTAAACTGGCGAAAGATTGCAACCAATGACTATCCTTTTCGTTCATTATTATTATCATTATTATTTGACCACATTATTGAAGAAAAATATAGAACTCTCGTAATACTGGCTTTCTCCGACGACAACAGGCAAGCTACAGACCTGCGCTGACGATCGTTTGTATGTAAATGTGCCTCAGTGATTTCAGCGCAGGCGCAGTGGATTAGAAGGTGAAAGATGCTGCTCAGAGACAAAGGTTACATTTGCTTTCATGAGACGAATAATGTATGCGAAAATACTCGCCTTAAGATAAAGTCAACTCGGAATAAATTGAAAAATAAGTCCCTAAGAATGCAGCTGCGAAACAGGTAATCACAGAGATGTAACCAACAAACAAACATACTCACACACAAATACACACACATACACACACACACACACACACACACCCACACACACACATATATTATATATATATATATATATATATATATATATATATATATATATATATATCAAATACATATATATCTACATACATATATATATACATAAATATATATATTTATACACATATATATATACATATATATATATATATATATATATATATATATATATATATATATATGTATATTTATATATATATGTGTGTACATCTATATATATATATATATATATATATATATATATATATATATATATATATATATCAAAGCACTGTCCGCCCTCATAAGGGTGTATGAAGAGAAAAGCAACACTCGCTGCCACATGACTCATGAATGACTACGCTTGAAAAAAAAAAAAAAAAAAAAAAAAAAAAAAAAAAACTAATAAATCAAACGCCACTTTACATGCTTAAAAAAAGGGCTCAGCAGCAGCACGTCGACAATACTTCCCCTGCACAATAATGGCACTTGAGCTTCCAGGTGGCTACGAGCCACCAATTCAGACATATTTTTAATCCCGTCATGGCCTCCTGCCGACCCCCCACACCCCCCTGCCACCTCTCCCGAGCAATAACATGGAAGCGGGTTAAAAAAATGTTGCATAGATAGCTGAAGTGTTTTCAGGAAACCAAAAAGAAATGAGTTTCAAACATGTTTTGACAACCGGCTCAATTGAATAATTAAGACTATTAAAAAGTATCCGGACTTTGTAACTGTGAATTTTTGTAAGATTTCAGAGAATTGACTGTAATCGCTGACAGATCAGATAAGAAGGCAACTTGAAATGTTTTCATTCACGTAAGAAGTCAAGTTCTATTTCTGTCTCTATCCTCTCTTTTGTTTCATATCGTTTATGATCGTGTAGCAAATCTCTCTCTCTCTCTCTCTCTCTCTCTCTCTCTCTCTCTCTCTCTCTCTCCTGTTTCAAATCGCTATGATCTTACAGCAAGTCTCTCTCTCTCTCTCTCTCCTCTCTCTCTCTCTCTCTCTCGTTTTAAATAGTTTATGATCGCACAGCAATTTCTCTCTCTCTCTCTCTCTCTCTCTCTCTCTCTCTCTCTGTGCTTCCACAATTTACTATGCATATGAAAGCTATATAGTAAAATATTTTATCAACCTTAGAATATTTCATTCCTCTCTCTTCACCTATTATTGTGTATAAACTTACTTCTGATAAATTATGATTTTAAGCAAATCATGTATTGTCTTCTTAAGTAACGAGAAAGAGAGAGAGAGAGACCTTACCTTACCTTACAGACCTTACATCTTGTTCGGGTTGCCCCAGGTCCCTCAGTGTGAGGCACCTCTAATGTGATACGCCAGAGAGTTGCTAGTACAATCTTCCGGTATATATTTTGCATCTTCCAATCTTGGATGGTCTGGGATGCAGTTTAGATATTTGTCGAGCTTATTCTAAACACATCTACGCTCACTCTGATATATTCCTCAGATGAGCTGCAACGCATTGAATAGACGCTGCATTATCGATGCTGGTGCGTAGTGGATTAATGTCCTGTGTGCTTTCCTTATTTTTCCTGGTATAGTTTTGGGCACTATTAATCTACCTCTGCTTGCTCTTTCTGATATTTTTAGTTCCATGATATTTTCTGCTATTCCTTCTATCTGTTTCCATGCCTGAATTATCATGTAGCGTTCTCTTCTCCTTTCTAGACTATATAATTTTAAGGATTGTCAGTCTTTCCCATAGTCAAGGTCTTTAAGGCTTAAATCTTCTTATTAGCTGTAAAGGACCTTTGTACTCTCTATTTGTGCAATATCCTTTTGATAGTGTGGGTACCATATCATATTGCAATATTCAAGTGACTACGAACATATGTTTTATAAAGCATAATCATGTGTTCAGCTTTTCTTGTTTTGAAGTGCCGTAACAACATTCCCATTTTTGCTTTACATTTTGCCAACAGAGTTGCTATTTGATCATCGCATAACATGTTCCTATTCATCATGCACACCAAAGGTCTTTAACTGCTTCCTATTTGTGATTGTCTCATTATTAGGTCCCCTATATGCATATAGCTTTCTTTCTCTGTCTCCATAATTTATTGATTCAAATTTATCAGAGTTAAATACCATCCTATTTACCTCTGCCCAATCATATACTTTGTTAAGGTCTCTTTGTAGAGCGTTCCGATCTTCATCACAAGTAATTTCTCTACTTATTCTTGTGTCATCTGCGAAAACTACTCACTACCGAATCCTTAACATTATTGTCTATGTCTTCAATCATAATAACAAACAGTATTGCAGCTAACACAGTACCTTGCGGCACACCGGATATTACCCTTGGCTTCATCCGATTTCTCGTCGTTTGCAATAACTATCTGTTTTCTGTTGTGTAAAAATTCTTTTAACCATCTTCCTACTTTATCCACGATATTGTGTTTTCTAATTTTCTTCGCTAATAATATTATGGTCTACTTTGTCAAAAGCTTTTGCAAAGTCTAAATAAACCACATCTGTTTCATTTCCGCTTTTCATATTTTTGAATATGTTCTCACGGTGGACTAACAGTTGGGTTTGTGTACTTTTTCCGGGTACGAAACCATGTTGTCCTTTATTAAACAAATTATTTTTTTATTAAATGTTTCATAATATTTTTCTTCATTACCCT
>NC_061090.1:50260588-50263088 GCF_015104395.2 Macrobrachium nipponense | reverse complement strand
CTACGTCTAACAATTCATCTGATTTCGGGTAATAAATAGGCATATTTTTGATAGCGTTTACGTGATCTCTTAATAGCCTAATGGAGCATGTTTGCAGACAGAGGGCACCATTGACAACAGGTAAGGGTTTCCAATTTGTGTACTTTTAATAAAAGGGTGGTTATATATATATATATATATATATATATATATATATATATATATATATATATATATATATATATATATATATATGAACAGACGCACGAAAGCGCAGTATTAATATATACTATATATATATATATATATATATATATATATATATATATATATATATATATTGAGCTCGCGTGCGTCTGTTCAAACGTAATTCGTGTTTTTGTCCTTGTCACTGCCCTTGAAACAGCCTGCAACTTTCGTGAGGCAAACTTTTACTGAAAGTGAATAATCACGCAATGAAAACTTCTCCAAAGAGTTCACTGTGTTCAATGTTTTCTTTGTTAATATTACATTAATGAGCGATTGATTTTTTTTTTTATGCGGACAATTAATTTGAAGTTCGTTGATTTTTTAGAAGGAAAAAAAAAAACTGATTTCCCAATGATATCGTTCGCAAGACAAGACACGGCAGACTTCACACCTTCGCCTCAATAAAATTTTTTGACTACGACACAAAGACACCTTAATTAAACCTTCCTACACGCTCTCCCCATAAATCCCTCAATCAGACACCTTTCTATTCCCAGACACTTCTGCTTATTAGGAGAGAGAATTGTGTCAAACACTACACTCGCAGAATCTTGAAATATGCAAACGCCGGAGTAAAAGAAAGAAAGAAAGAGAGAGAGAGAGAGAGAGAGAGAGAGAGAGAGAGAGAGATTTGCATAAGATTCACCGTAAATATCATTCGCAGAACAAGCAATACATCTTCTAACGTCTCTTACACTAACAATACATCTTTTAGCATCATGTTCCTCAACCCTTCACGACAAAAGATATTATAAATCTAATCTCTGGAGAAGCACCTACATAAATTCCACTTTTTCGACGTTGGTCTGTCTGTGACCAAATATTCGATTATTATTGTATAAAAGGTTTTCTCACATCGATTTATGAAGATGCGAAGCGTTGTTGGAGGCTCTTTGCACAAGGAATTTTGTTTGAATTCTCTGAGGACACTCCTGCCACAGCAGTGTTTACAACGCGATCTCTTTTTCTTCAGTCCTCTTGCATTAAGCAACCCCCTCCCCCACCCGCTCGCCCAAACATAAATAAAAGTAGATCATCAGTTTACCACCACTAAATTTTCATTTTTAACAAACTGTCTGCTTCATCAAATATAATTGTAATAAAAGCAACACAGAAAACGGCTGCCTATTTTAAGCAAACGCAGTAAGGCTTGATCGGCAGCTGGTGGAAAAACGATGCTTTTTTTTCTATTTCGGAGAAAATAAATAAATATTTGCAGTGAACAACACAAGCAATTATCATTATTATTATTACATAGTAAAGTGAATCGACATCTAACTCAAAAATTATTTTAAAGTTCATATTCCCTGCGCTAAACATTCCACGATCCAGCCCTAAAAGAAAAAATAAACAAATGGGAAAAAAAAAGACACCCCCACAAACTAGCCAGCGGGTCCACTGTAAGCGTACCTGCGGATGGCAGTAATGATAAGTGTACAATCTGGTATAATAATTCACGTCAAGTGTGTGTACCAAAGGGGCATATCTCCTCTGCCCTCTGGTGATCCTTTGCCATTAAGTCCTCCCTGTTTTCGGCCGAGGCATTTCTGATTCGCTAAGGCCATTACCTCCCCTCCAGAGTTTGCCTTTCCAGAACTTATCATTCGTAATTTTAATGTTTGTGGCGACGATCGCCGTCGTTATCTGAGCGAGCGTTGCAGTGGCCGTCGGAATTGCGGTGAAATTGCGATGACCGTAGCTTTTTCGGTGTTATCATGACCGTGCGCTTCCGAGATGCTCTGCCAGTCATTTGTGCGACGAAGGCCTACTATTAACCATGACTAGAGGATATGTATCATACATAAAATTGGATATTAATAGTACGATGCCAAGTCTTAGGACCTATGAGGTCATTCAGCGCTGAAACTGAAATTGAGAGCAGAAATGTTTGAAAGGTGTAACAGGAGGAAACCTTCGCAGATGCACCGTTGAAGCAACTGCTAGAAGAGGCTGGAAAGTAAGACAGAAGAAAGATATGAACAGATGTACGGTAAAACAAACGAAAGGGGCTGCAACTAGAGGTCGAAGGGACACTACAAAGAAGCTTGAGTAATGCCTACAGTTCACCGCATGAGATACACTGACGGCACTATTCCCGAAGGGGGCCTGTGATTCATTCCTGTGGTGCATGCCTTTGTCTCTTCAGACGGCAAAGCCAAAAACGCCATTAACCAATTTCGCTGCGGAAACTGATTTGCAACTGCCTTCAACAAGGAGGCAACTGAGGTGCATTTTCACTCTAAGAAAATAAATCCTGGTGAGTGTACACAAT
>NC_061090.1:50235588-50255588 GCF_015104395.2 Macrobrachium nipponense | reverse complement strand
AAGGGAGTCTTCTGTATGTGTGCGTGCGTAAGTGAGCGAGCTACCGTGATTGTTATTTGCTATTTCTACTTGGTTATCGATGACTAGTAATTTGTACCTCACTTCTGTCAGAATCAAATCGTCGCTTTCTCTCTCTCTCTCTCTCTCTCTCTCTCTCTCTCTCTCTCTCTCTCCCCTCTCTCTCTCTCTCATGAATATTTGTATGAAGGTAATATATGTATATATATGTATATATATATATATATATATATATGTGTGTGTGTGTGTGTGTGTGTGTATGTATATATATGTATGTATGGATATATACATACGTATATATACATGTGTGGGTGTGTATTATGTGTTTGCATTCGTGCAAGTGTGTACGCAATTACTCTAACAATATCATAAATGACAAATAATTACGAATGGAGGCTTTATTGTTATGGAGTAGCATCGAAGCTGTAACATCCCAGCAATTTCTGACTCAGTGCATGCAACTGTACAACACCTTACCACACAGGTGCCACAATTCAATTTTTAAAAATTCAGCATTCTTGTGCGGTTTGGCTACTGTGTCTTGAAGCAGTTTAACAGCAAACGAAAGCCTTCTGAAGCTTCAGCATATATTACTGATAAGCTCTTTTTTTTTTTTTTAATGATAATAAGTGAATTTACGGGACAACTGGTTTGAAGAACGAAGTTAGTTTCACCTTCTGGGACAAATAGCAGGAAAGGCTAATCATACTGGTTGACTCTCAAGTTCACGCAACCAACACTGCTGTATCTTTTGACCCGCTAAAAACTACCAACTGCTTCGAGAACCCAAACTCCCTGCTTCGAGAACCAAAAGAGCCCTTGGAACGTCGCAGAACTACACCTGCGATGCCAACGAGTCAGAGGAATAGGACGTACTACTGTTGTTCTGTCGGTGGTCCACAAGGTTCTCCTTCTTTCATGGAGCGAGCTAAAGGACATGGTGAGAACAAGCGTAAACCATTTGCCGTAATTACATTTTCTAGCTAACTCCGTGATGGAAAATGATGTGGAAAAATATTTGATAAGCACCTATTAACACAGATACATTCACTCTCTATCTCTCTCAAGCTCACAAATTCACACAAACTTATATTGTTTATCAACTAGAAAATTTCCCTTCGGTTAACATATGAAAATATATTAATTCCGAGGTAGAGCGAATTGGATATTAAAGGACATTTGTAGCTTAATGCATGTATATGAATCACGGTGATGCGATAAGAATTCAAACATATATTGTATATATGTATATATACGTCTATGTGCTCAGGAGTGTACAGAAAAACCTAAAATAACATCTAAAATAGCAAATAAATAAACAGACGGAAACTACAAAACATGTTATTTTATTTCCAAAGACCAAAATCACCCATGAGGTGAATGGAGAGAGCTCAATAATGTAACGAATAAAAAAGTAATACCATAAAGACCGATTAATACACGCATCAGAAAAGAATAAACACGAATAAAAAGAAAATATACAAAGTGGAGGTGAAGAGATATTCGCCTAATGTATGCAATCAGGAGTTCAATCAAATTGTAAAGTGAATAATCTGGCCTTAATTTCAGACATTTGTGCTTGGAGAAGGTCGAACATTCATTTTTTTTTAAATCTTGCCACTCGAAGGCAGTATATTAGCATGGCAGAAGATTAAATACCTTTCCTCGAAGCTTTCAGGCAAATTATGACAATACACAATAGAATCACTTACGTAGCGTCCGTGGCTTTGTTATTATTATTCTAAGATTCGCCAGGCAAAACTTATTTGAGCGTCCATTTACGAAAAGACTGGGGCTGAACGTTCTAATCATATCAAATAAACAAGGCATACGTCCCTCCCTCAGTCAACGGGTATATCATCTTCTGTCAATCTCTCCCTGGGTGTGTGAGCACCTCTGATCATTATTATCTCGGGCGAATGAGACAGAATGAAAGACACTTAATTTCTCTGACGATCAGACGAAAGAGATAGACGTGGGGAAGAATATTTTCGTTAGCGTCGGATGGATGGAATAGCTCGGGATAAAGAGGAACAAGAATAATAGAGAGAGAGAGAGAGAGAGAGAGAGAGAGAGAGAGAAAAGAAGAGAGAGACGAAACTTCTAAGACTTACCGTAAACAGAGGCACGAGAGAGACGAGAAGAGAAAGAGGCAAGAGAGAGAGAATTTCGAAGACTTTAAGTAAACAGCAGAGAGAGAGAGAGAGAGAGAGAGAGAGAAACATGAATTTCTAAGACTTACCGTAACACAGCAGGCCCGAGAGAGAGATAGAGAGAGAGAGAGAGAGTTCAATGTATCTCGCTGGACTTACTCAGGAACTCTGGAGACAAAAGAATGACGGCGAAACCGTTCGAAATACAAGCCTAAGTCTTCCAGAGTAAATGAAAAACAAGTGAAAAAAATCACTCAAGACGCAGGGGATGAAATCCTAATTTGATTCAAGCAATGGTTATCACATTAGCCTCCATCGCTAATCCTTTAAAGCAAGGCTGATGAATGCTAATGTCGAGTGGGGAACAAAAGATTATATATTTTTTCTTTCCCTTATTTAAAAGTCGAGATTGCAAAGTATCGCGCAATCCACAAGGTATGGAAATTTGCTGCGCTTTCTCTTTCTCTTTCTCACTGAATGTAAGTCCATTCCTAAAGGTATTGCATGCATGCAAAAATGATCATGGGCTATACTTCCTAACTTGTTTTTTTTTAACGTGAATTAAAAGTGAGCCCAACTTGAGCTTTATAAATAAAAAATGCAAAATCAACAACACCAATAAGAAAATAACAACTGATAGCATACCCAGCAACTCCTCTGTTACAAAGAAAACAAACAGAGAACAAAAAGAGAGAAAAATAAAAAATACAAAGAAGAGGAAGAAGAAGAAGAAGAAGAAGAGAAGTTTCCCATCACAGACGCCGCGGGGAGGATGACACGATTATGGCTTCTATATTTGGGGGCTTATCTTCGAGAGGCGATGGAAATGGCCAACCATGGAGTGATCGAGAGAAGGGAAGAGAGAGAGAGAGAGAGAGAGAGAGAGAGAGAGAAAGAGAGAGAGAGAGAGAAAAATTTTAACCTTCATGGTAGTCAGATGAGTGTGTAATGAAAGAGACTGCAACCTTCATGACAGCAGAAGGGACTAAAATATTAAAGAGAGAGAGAGAGATCACTACAACTCACGAAGAGTAACTAGTAGGAGGGTGAGGAGGAGCGGAGTGACTGAGAGAGAAAGCGGGAGATTATGACCTTTATGATAGTCAGGAAGAAGAAGAAGAAGAAGGAGAGAGAGAGAGATCATTACAGGAGGAGGAGGAGGAGGAGGAGGAGCGGAGAGAGAGAGAGAGAGAGAGAGAGAGAGAGAGAGAGAGACTTATAAATATAAAAGCCCAATAAATACAAGTAGCAGCTAAATTTATACAACCAGGGTTTCATGCCATTCTGTCGACTTTTATAAATCACGCTCCTATTTGATGGCAGTTATAAAAAGAAAAAGATTTGATACTATATAACTCAAAATCTTTTTTTATTCCCTACACGTCACCTGGCGTCGTTTGCTTATATATAGTGCAAATGTTTAAAAAAAAAAGTTATACTAAAAATGAATGGAGGAACTTTAAACAGTCTCTTGAAATATCGTGACTTTCATCACACACACCCGCACTATATATATATAAACACACACACACACACACACACACACACACACACACACATATATATATATATATATGTGTGTGTGTGTGTGTGTGTGTGTGTGTATGTATGTGAGTGGAGAGTGAGGTGAGTGTATACTGTAGCTATTACAATTACGTACAGACACACATATATATATATATAATATATATATTATATATAAATATGTAGTATGTGTGTGGTTTGTAATATATATATAATATTATAAATATATATATATATATATATATATACATATATATAGGTATGTAGTGGTGAGAGTGAGTGAGGTATACTGTAGCTATTACAATTACGTACAGGAAACACATCTATATTATATATATATATATAATTATAATAGAATATATATAAATTAAATGTATGTCTGTATGTATTCGTTGGTTTGTATATAGATAGATAATAATATATATATACACAGATTATATACTAATATATAAGATATATATGTCTATATATAAATATACATATCTTATATAATCTATATATATATAAATTAGATATTATATAATACATAATACATATAATATATATATGTGTGTGTGTAATATATATATATATATATATATATATATATAGATATACTATATATATATATATATATATGTATATATATATATATATATATATTATATATATATATATATATATATATATATATCTTTCTAATAAATTTTCACAACCATAATTTCCTTTTAAATGAAATTAAACTGTCTTAGGAAGCCAACAAAAATGAAAAGAAACAACGTATTATCTGCCTTACCATCAGGTAACTATCTTAAAAAACTATATTTGCCTATTTTATTCTAAATCTACGTTAGCCAATTTTATTTTAAATCTATATTAGTAAAGTTTTATCATGAACCCTGAAAATGCAAGACATGAAAAGTTATTGTATTGGTAACAGCTGTGTCAAGACGGTAGCAGATATATTTTAACATGACTTCAAACGAATACGCTGACAGAAAAGAGAATTTTAAAAATTAATGATTAATGAGAGAGAGAGAGAGAGAGAGAGAGAGAGAGAGAGAGAGAGAGAGAGAGAGAGAGAGAGAGAGAGAGAGAGAACCTAAATTTTCACCTTTCATGTTCCACAGATTATATATATATATTATATATGTATATATGCATATATATGTATATGCATGTATATATATATATATATATAATATATATATATATATATATGTGTGTGTGTGTGTGTAGGTGTGTGTGTACCATAAGAATTACAGTTTTATCAGGCTGAACATCCATCTGTGAAAACAAGTAAAACACCCTAATAATAATAATAATAATAATAATAATAATAATAATAATAATAATAATAATAATAATAATAATAATAATAATAATAATATCTACGCAAACATTAACAGAAACTGATGATAATCTCGAAAAGTCACGGAACATTATTAGTAAAAATAACAAGCTCCATCAAGAGCAACAACTCTCGCAGCCATAATAAGACAAGCTCAACCTAAGCCAACAAAGATCACAGCCGCAGCAACAAGAGAAAGAACCCCATAGCAGGGAAGAACACAGGAATCATGAGAGAAATGACAACGACCGCCCAACACCTTACCACCGCCGAAGTATCACAAGGAATAACGACCTCAGTCGACGTTAACGGCGTGATAAAACACTCTTGGGCTGCATGAGACGGTCGTTAACGCCCTAGAGATGTCACACTACTTCAGTGGCACCCGAGGAGAGAAAAAAGGAAGTCATAATGAGAGAAACGCCGTGTTTGTATGCCCAAAACGAGACATAAATGAAACGAGTACTTCATTTCATTATATGTCGCCGGGCATCTGGTTGCTAAGCGTAGTTGAGTTGCTTAAGCTCCTCCCCGTCCTTTTCAGGTTGAGGAACGGAGGAGGCAATTAAGAACGATGTTATCTTAGCTTTCCCCCGTGAAGGCAGAAAGCAGGCACGGAGTGCATGGCTTGCAGCCTCATCGCGTTTGTAAATACTATGCTGAGATGGCAGATCGGGTAGCGCGCTCATTGTAACTCACGCGCTCACAACTCACAAGGGAGCGGAGTAAAGTTAATAATAATAATAATAATAATAATAATAATAATAATAATAATAATAATAATAATAATAAATTACCGCTATATTCACAACAAACATAATTGATGGTTTCCTGGACTGTCATAAAAATAACAATTTTCAAATTTTCTATTAAAGAAAACATGCATTTTTCTTCAGTTGGCTGAAGAGGACCATTGTGTAAATTGCTTTCAAGTCACGGCATAGTGATGCCCATAGATAATGATAATAATAATAATAATGAGCAGCTATCATTCAATTCATGCATATAAATTAACAATATAAATACGTGAATAGTGATGATGCACATAAACCTGTAGAGTAAATAATTAATATCTGAAAGCAAAAATTACTTAATAGTATAGAAAGCTTTGAAATTAGGAATGCAAAGTTTTGACGAAGAACTGCAGACAGAGCTTCTATTGGTAAACCAGAGAAATTCACTGCGAGAAGTGTAACGATTGTGGAAGTATAGGGACTGCTTACGAATTTAACGGCGTTTGTAGATAGATAAGTTAATGACATACATGAATGGACATTATATTAACCACCTGATAGCTTCGTTAAAGACATGCCATCAAACTTTCACACCTTGTTTTCTAGATTTCTGTCAATCTTCAATGACAACCCTAAAATGTTCTTGTAATTTACTCAAGTTTTTATCTTTATTTATTAAGCTCCTTAATTTTTTTTCTAATAACTGAACTCTTCTTTCCGTTTCTCATTGCCTTCTGTTACATCTTTCATATGGACACCATATTCTTTGAAAGCCTGATTTTCAAGTGAATGGCCCCTGTGCGGTTGATCCATGTGAATGCTTTTCATCTTCGGAATAATAATAATAATAATAATAATAATAATAATAATAATAATAATAATAATAATAATAACATCTCTCCCATATGTAGGAAGTGCATACGAAAAATGAAAACCATAAACCACATAGCAAGTGAATGCCCGGCACTTGCACAGAACCAGTACCAAAAGAGGCATGATTCAGTGGCAAAAGCCCTCCACTGGAGCCTGTGCAAGAAACATCAGCTACCTTGC
Organism: Macrobrachium nipponense; assembly: GCF_015104395.2. Taxonomy (NCBI): domain Eukaryota; kingdom Metazoa; phylum Arthropoda; class Malacostraca; order Decapoda; family Palaemonidae; genus Macrobrachium; species Macrobrachium nipponense. The sequence continues at coordinate 50,248,776 of NC_061090.1, read as the reverse complement.
AGTAATAAGTGGTACGAGCACCAACCTGAGGGAGTGATAGAAAAACGATCAAGCAAAGATCCTCTGGGACTATGGTATCAGAACGGATAGGGTGATACGTGCAAACAGACCAGACGTGACGTTGATTGACAAAGTCAAGAAGAAAGTATCACTCAGTTGATGTCGCAATACCATGGGACACCAGAGTTTGAGAAAAGAAAGAGAGGGAAAACAAAAATGTTTAAGTATCAGATCTGAAAATAGAAATAAAGAAGGATATGGGAATATGCCAGTGGAAATCGTAACCCATAATCCCATAGGAGCACTAGGCACGATCCCAAGATCCCTGAAAAGGAATCTAGAAAAACTAGAGGCTGAAGTAGCTCCAGGACTCATGCAGAAGAGTGTGATCCCTAGAAACGGCACACATAGTACGAAAAGTGATGGACTCCTAAGGAGGCAGGATGCAACCCCGGAACCCCACACTATAAATACCACCCAGTCGAATTGGAGGACTGTGATAGAGCCAAAAACAAAAAAAAAAAAATAATAAATAATAATAATAATAATAATAAAAAATAAATAATAATTTAATAATGACTATGGTAATCAGAACAGATAGGGTGAATACGTGCAAATAGACCAGACTTGACGTTGATTGACATTAGAGAAAGTATCACTCATTGATGTCGCAATACCATGGGACAAATTGGAAAAGTTGGAAAAATAAGAAGAAAAGGAAAAAAAATGGTTAAGTGATCAAGGACCCTGACAATAGAAATAAGAATAATATGGGATATGCCAGTGGAAATTGTACCCATAATCATAGGGACACTAGGCACGATCCCAAGATCCCTGAAATGGAATCTGGAAAAACTAGAGGCTGAAGTAACTCCAGGACTCATGCAGAAGAGTGTGATCCTAGAAACGGCACACAAAGTAAGAAATGTGATGGACTCCTAAGGAGGCAGGATGCAACCCAGAGCCCCACACTATAAATACTACCCAGTCGAATTAGAGGACTGTGATAGAGCAAAAAAAAAAATAATAATAATGATAATAATAATAATAATAACATATTTTGGAAGAAGACCCTCTTTTAAACAAATTCTGTTTAATAAGATGGCAGAATTCAGCGAATTAATCTTATATAATATCCTTATTTTTCTTATCACTCGATTCTTTGGCTCAGCGATACTTCTTAATAATTGGCCAATATTCAGCATTATTCCCAATATGAATATTGGCCAATTATTAAGAAGTATCGGTGAGCCAGAAAAGTGAGTTATAAGAAAAATGGAAAAGATAATATATAAGATTAATTCACTGAATTCTGCCATTTTATTCAACAGAATAATAATAATAATAAAAATAAATCACCAAGGCTTATAACGATCCCTATACTCACCGCAAGAGGAGCTGATCATCAAAGGCATCAAGATTCTCTATCAACTCATCATTTCATACAAAGTCGTAACCCTTCTTTAAACACTACATTAATTTGTTCATTCATTAGCCCACAAACCTTGTTCCTTACCCAGAATAAACAGGTATATTAAAATTTATGTATGTATGTATGTATGTATGTATATATATATTATATAATAATATATATATTATATATATATATATACTTATATATATATATATATATATATTATACATATATGTAAATGTTTATATACATATACATTTGTTAATACGGGAGAGGGGGTTGGAAATCGATTCTAATTACGAATGCCCGTAGTTCGACGGTGATTTGTAAGGTCGGAATCGGTACAAACTTATACCTCACTTGTTAGGCGAATCGATTACTTCACTGACGTATTGATTTCTTCTCTGTCCGCTGGGCGGTGGTTCGAACCCACGAGAGGACGAAATTATTAACAACTAAACGATTCCCCTTCGGTTTACATATATGAAAATATATTAATTCCGACGGTAGAGCGAATTAGATATTAAAGACGACATTAGTAACTCGAATAATATATATATATATATATATATATATATATATATATAATATATATATTATATATATATATTCAGCTGTATTCCACATAGGAAAATGAAAAAAGGTTATGTCTCAGAAAATGCAACAAGAAGAGGTCCATTGGAGGACGAAAAAACTGTTGGGCATTTTCTGACATACCTTTTTTCATATTCCTGCGGAATACAACTGAATTACTATATCTTCGTGCCTAACAAGATTACCAGTACTCTATATATATAATATATAATATATATATATATATATATATATATATATATTATATATATATATATATACACATATATACCATATATTTATATATTATATATATATATATAATATATATATATATATATATATATCACTGACAATGTTTCGTCTCGAGAGAGTTTAGGATAACCTGTTTAAGCGTTTGATTAAATGATTATATTCGAGGACGAAACTGCGTATGGTGGCAAGCATATTTCAAAAACCACAATTTTGTTCTGCTTCAGTTCAGAATAAGGCCATGTTCGACTCGTGATACGGCGCCAACTATTCGATAACAGCCCGAGGTATCTGCGATAAGAGCCTCTGTGTCTCATAAAACTCGGTAACTATCCTTAATGTAAGGGTTGTGGTCTTCTTCTTACCTAAAAATGCAACCGCTAAATTTCTCGAAGCTTGAACTTGTAAACATGGAGCTAATTAGCTGACTGATCAAACATTCAAGTCTGCGTTTTTAAGCTCCAGATGCAATTCTTATGCATTTTTGGAGTGCAAGTCTCTCAAGAAAAAAAATTTACACCCTTATTAACTTGAATGGCTAATTGAGACATATCCAATACAGGATATTACTCTAGTAATTACGAGGCGATTACAGCAGCACTTACAACGACGATGGGAAGACTAGAATTCCATTCACAATTTTATGCAACAAATCTGTGTAGCGATGAGACACGAAACTATCAAAAGAGAGGCGAAATCATTACCTTGCTCACGATTCTTGAAGCTCATCGGCCATAAAAAAACAAAATAAATTGACCCACTCTCAATGATTATCACCTTGTAATCGTTATCCTCATCTTTTACAGCACAATTAGATCAAAACTAACGGAGAGAGAGAGAGAGAGAGAGAGAGAGAGAGAGAGAGAGAGAGAGAGAGAGAGAGAGAGAGAAATGCTTAGCATTCGGACACTTGCATGGAACTCCCGTAGGTGGCTGTGGTATCGATAATGAAGGAGCGGTATGCGGTTCATTCTAGTCATGACGAACCTGATGAGATCTGATGATATATAACGAACCCTTTTAGACCTATAATGATGCCTACATGATAAGACTAGGACGCGCGAGGATTGCATGGCATCAGGTGGTCCTTCGAACAACACTTCGAGGCTTCGAGTGGCGGAGGTAGGAAGGAGGAGGGTGAAAGAAGAGAGGATCTTTTTTCAGGAGGATTCTTTACGCCTTGCACGGGAAAGGAAGAAAAATACATGGGCATGAGGATATATCCATATGGAGAAGGATGACAAAGATGCATGGGTGCGAAGGAAGGAAAAAAGAAGCATGGGTAGGAGGAACAATGGAAAAAGGATGCAAGGGCATAAGGAAGGAAAGAGGAAGGTTACATGGGTATGAAGAAGAATGGAAAATACATGAGTATTAGGAAGAATGGAAAAAAAAGGATGCATGGGCACAAGGAAGGAGAGAAGGATACATGGGTATGAGGAAGAATGGAAAAAGGATGCATGGTCACAAGGAAGGGAAGAAGGATACATGGGTATGAGGAAGAATGGAAAAAGGATGCATGGGCACAAGGAAGGGAAGAAGGATACATGGGTATGAGGAAGAATGGAAAAAGGATACATGGGCATAAGGAAAGAGAAGAAGGATACGGGAATGGGAAAGGAAGAATGGAAAAAAGGATGCATGGGCACAAGGGAAGGGAAGGATACATGGGTATGAAGGAAGAATGGAAAAAGGATGTAAGGGCATAAGGAAGGAGAGAAGGATACATGGGTATGAGGAAGAATGGAAAAAAGGATGCATGGGCAGAAGGAAGGAAAGAAGGATACATGGATATGAGGAAGAATGGAAAAAAGGATACATGGGCATAAGGAAGGAGAAGGATACATGGGTATGAGCAAGAATGGAAAAAGGATGTAAGGGCATAAGGAAGGAGAGAAGGATACATGGGTATGAGGAATAATGGAACAAGGATGCATGGGCACAAGGAAGGGAAGAAGGATACATGGGTATGAGGAAGAATGGAAAAAGGATGCATGGGACAAGGAAGGGAAGAAGGATACATGGGTATGAGCAAGAATGGAAAAAGGATGCATGGGGCATAAGGAGGGGAAAGAAGAGAAGGGTACATGGATACGAGAGAGAATGGAAAAAGGATGCATGGGCACACGGGAGGGAAGAAGGATACATGGGTATGAGGAAGAATGGAAAAAGGATGCATGGGGATAAGGAAGGGAAGAAGGATACATGGGTATGAGAGAGAATGGAAAAAGGATGCATGGGGATAAGGAAGGGAAGAAGGATACATGGGTATGAGGAAGAATGGAAAAAGGATGCATGGGGATAAGGAAGGGAAGAAGGATACATGGGTATGAGAGAGAATGGAAAAAGGATGGCATGGGGACAAGGAAGGGGAAGAAGGATACATGGTATGAGGAAGAATGGAAAAAGGATGCATGGAGGATAAGGAAGGGAAGAACGATACAATGGGTATGAGAGAGAATGGAAACAAAAAGGATGGCATGGGGATAAGGAAGGGAAGAAGGAGGATACATGGGTATGAAGGGAAGAATGGAAAAAGGATGGCATGGGGATAAGGAAGGGAAGAAGGATACATGGGTATGAGGAAGATGGAAAAAAGGATGCATGGGGATAAGGAAGGGAAGAAGGATACATGGGTATGAGGAAGAATGGAAAAAGGATGCATGGGGATAAGGAAGGGAAGAAGGATACATGGGTATGAGGAAGAATGGAAAAAGGATGCATGGGGATAAGGAAGGGAAGAAGGATACATGGGTATGAGAGAGAATGGAAAAAGGATGCATGGGGATAAGGAGGGAAAGAAGAAGGATACGTGGATACGAGAGAGAATGGAAAAAGGATGCATGGGGATAAGGAAGGGAAGAAGGATACATGGGTATGAGGAAGAATGGAAAAAGGATGCATGGGGATAAGGAAGGGAAGAAGGATACATGGGTATGAGAGAGAATGGAAAAAGGATGCATGGGGATAAGGAAGGGAAGAAGGATACATGGATACGAGAGAGAATGGAAAAAGGATGCATGGGCACACGGGAGGGAAGAAGGATACATGGGTATGAGGAAGAATGGAAAAAGGATGCATGGGCACAAGGGAGAGAAGAAGGATACATGGGTATGAGGAAGAATGGAAAAAGGATGCATGGGCATAAGGAAGGAAAGAAGGATACATGGGTTTGAGGAAGAATGGAAAAAGGATACATGGGCACAAGGAAGGGAAGAAGGATACATGGGTATGAGGAAGAATGGAAAAAAGGATGATGGGCATGGCATAAGGAAGGAAAGAAGGATACATGGAGGGTTTGAGGAAGAATGGAAAAGGGGGGAGGATACATGGGCACAAGGAAGGGAAAGAAAGGATACATGGGTATGAGGAAGAATGGAAAAAGGATGCATTGGGCATAAAGGAAAAGGAAAGAAAATACATGGTATGAGGAAGAATGGAAAAAGGATACATGGGCACAAGGAAGGGAAGAAGGATACATGGGTATGAGGAAGAATGGAAAAAGGATGCATGGGTACAAGGAAGGGAAGAAGGATACATGGGTATGAGCAAGAATGGAAAAAGGATGCCATGGGGCACAACAAGGAAGGGAAAGAAGGATAATGGTATGAGCAAGAATGGAAAAAGGATGCATGGGCATAAGGAAGGAAAGAAGAAGGATACATGGATACGAGGAAGAATGGAAAAGGGATGCATGGGTATGAGGAAGGGAACAGTAATGAGTGAGTGTGTGTAGTGGAGATAAGAAGGAAGCAAGGGCTTGAGGAAGGCAGGGGGGGAAAAGGATACGTAGGAAAGAAGAGAGAAGGAATAAGGATAGAAGGATAAAAGGGAGTACGGAAGAAGGATTCATGCAAGGGGATAAAGGACGAAAGGAAGGAGGGAACGACGATGCGAAGAATGAGGAAAAAATACAGTAAGAAAACAGACAACAATTTGAGAAAAAGCTAGAAAAGGGTGTTAGGTAAAAACACGGAGAGAAGGAAAGGGGAGAAAAGATAGTGAGAGGAACTGCAAGAAGAAAAAGAAATGAAGGGTTGTTGGGGAGGGGGGGGGGAGGCGGAGTAAGATGATAAAAAAAAGTAGGATATAACGAAGAAAAAGTGAGCGAAGATAAGAGTAAGAAGGAATAATGAAGATAAAAGGAGAAATGCGAGAGAAGGGCAAAACGAGAGAAGAGTGAAGATGTCGAGGACATAGATGTGTACAAATAATAAACAGAAAGAGAGAGAGAGAGAGAGCTCCATGAACTGGAATGGACCACAGGGGACGGACGGGAGGGTTTGGATGGAAAAATGTATAATGGCTACCCCTGATTTATGGGCGATGATTGCCGTTGATTCGAGTCCATTGAAGAGGCGGCATTTCGACGCTTTTTGCATTTCAATTGCTGTTATTAAGGTTACTGTCATTATTTACTTTTTTTTTTTCTAAATATTTCTACTGACGTCAGAAACCACAGTTTTCCAACTCTTCACCCTTCAAATGAGAACTCATTAAGGTAACATGCAGACCTTCCCCCCCGCCCCCTTCCCTACGTTGTTAATTGAGTCTGAATAATAAATAATGGTTGCGTATCGGAATTAACTTCTGATAAAATAATACTGCAGTGGATGTAACCAACTAATCGAAATTGTATTCAACTGATCACGCCATTTATCATTAACATCACAATGGAGGTAAAACATTTTGATACTAAATAGGACCGACACTAAGATCGCTATGAAGTATCATTTATACTCTTTTCCGGTGTCAATAACCTTCATGTTTCTACGCCAGTTTTTAGTAGCCATAATAATCAGTCAATCTCTCTTTTCCATTGGTGCGCTGACTACTGGAAACGAACCTTTTGTAACACGCTCCGCAGGAAATGCTAGAATTTATATATGTTGCAGGGAACGTGTGAAAACCGGGATTTCACGAATTTCCTAGGGAATATATGAAATTATCAATTCGCTTAGAGACGTTTGATCCCCGAGGGCAAGTATTAAACACAGCGAAACAGTGTAGATGAATCATCGTTTCGCTGTGTTTAGCGAATTGGTCATTTCACATATTTTCTAGGAATTTCGTGAAATCCCTGGAATTTCACATACACAGCAATATATGTATATATACATATATATAACACACGTATGTATATTAGCTGGGCAACCGTAGGCCGGCAATATTTGAACCGTAATATCATCATTATTTTTTATCATGGAAATAAAGTTAAAGCACATTTGGAATCCTCGTGAAAAGCTCTATAGGAAGGTGTTTTCTTTCGCTCTACAACTAATATCAAATAGGTGAGCATGGCCGGATATTCGGATCAAAACATCACCCACATATAAACCCTAATCTCATCGTTATTTTTCATCACAGAAGAAAAGTCAGAGCACATTTGGGATCCTCGTGAAGAAAGTTCTATCTAAATAATGCTTTCTTTTGCCTCTACGAATAATAAAAAAGAAGTTACCACGACTGGGTATCCAGATCAAAACGTCACCCGGTTAAAAACCATCCCCTATAAAATCTACATATATGGTTCGAATTTACTTGAATGGGGTCCAGTGGTTTCGCCGTCTATAGCGAACATACACATATGCATACATACACAGTCCGACTGTCAGCTTTATATATATGGTATGTACATACATACTGTAAACATAAATTATATATATATATATATATATATATATATATATATATATATATATATATATAGTATATATATATATATATATATATATATATATATATATATATATATACTATATATATAACAACTGAACTAAGAGTAATATTTAAATACTGCATAATCTTGCGTCAAGGATGGTGAATTGTGCCGCTTTCGACATTTTTTTTTTACTCTCAAACTGCTTCTCTTGACAGATGCTAATGACTTAATTAAACATTTAACGCTTTCCAAATATAATGCTTCAACCCATAACAGACAATAGAGGGCGTAGCATATTTGAAAGCGAGTACACCACGTACAGCTTTCTTTAATAACTGCTCGCTCAGCGCCTCAAAGGATTTCTTGGAAGACTCCTTTGTTGACCACAACGCTCACAGGTGAACATTTGTCAGAGGCGTTCGCCAGCAAGAGCAACGTTCCCGGTGTGATGCAGGACCTCATCGTTTTAATTATTTTTGATGTTTTGTTTTCCCTTCGAGTCTGCGCGATATCATCTCTCTATTCATCACAAACGGCGGCTCCAATCGAGGTTACCCTTACTCGTCCTGATGATGACGGTCGACAGGTCTGCCTTCCCGAGTCTCAAGCAACAAGTTTAACGAGGAAGAAGCTCAGATGAGGTCAGCGCTAAGCTGGGGGCTAATTAAGATATTATCATTTTTGCCATGTACGAGGCCCCAAATCAACCCCTCTGGGGGACCTCAACAGAGAGCAAGGCACCTCGGGCTGGACAAAGTTAATATTCCCTCTGCCTGCTGTCCACGGCCAAATTTGGTCGTCAGCGGCATCATGGGTCACAAGATTTCTAACAAAAATGAAAAATTCAAAAGGTAGGAAGGGTCGTGAAGGGAATTGACAAGCTTAGTTGGTACTGTCTGCTGGAATGTTTCCTAAAGTTTTTATTCAAAATATGTCAACATCCATATAAAAGGATCCTACAAGACAACAATCTTGCATACTAGCCTTCCATAAAAATTGTCTAATTGCACATAAAACAACATAACATGGAGAATAGCATATTTCAAAAATACAGATTACTCATCTAACAGACACAAATACATATATAAATGGAATTATTTTTGGAGTCTTAAGAGTAAATCCATGGGGATGAACTTCGTGTTGAGCACAGAATCATAAATAAGAAATGCATAGGTTCATAATTTCCGTATTAAAAGTGGATTTCTTTCGCTATATTACTTGAATATTACCGTCAGTTTTGAAGGGACAGATATGTTAAGGTTGCGTAAAAACTTCCGTAAAATCATCTCATAAAATCATGTGGATAACTTATCGCTCGCACACCACAAACAAGTTGAATACACGCCAACGACTGCTCGGTGGAGTGCTTCACACGATTTTATCCAGCGCTGTCCAAAGATTCCCTCTCCATTTAAGGTCGCTGACTTGTTTTCAACCTGTTTATGACGTATGAAGAAAGTTGCCGTCGCACGCTTTTGACATGGACACATCCTCTACAGTAAAAAAAATAAAAAAAAAATAAAAAAAAAATAACGGGGTTATTAACACTCCACTTTTAAAGTTCCATTACGGAATCTCTTGATCTCCCGAGAAACAGCATTGATTGATATTCCTGCGAAGAAACTGTTCCGAAGTTTAACTAAATGTTCCCCTGAACGAGAACAGATTCCTGTTCGTGTCTTTAGCCAGTGGGGAGAATTTTAAGTTTTAGGGATAAGTAAATTCAATTTCCATCGCCCGTATCAGTACAGGATGTGACTTGACAGTTTTGTAATTTTTGCAGAAACAGGCGAAAACCCTTTGCAGTGTTTACATTACTGAAACACTCTTGAATCCGGAGCAAAACAAATAAATGGTTATTAGGAAATATTCTGGTATGCACCTATGGCATAAATTTCAGTAATAAAAAAAGACGGCGTTAGGTCATGTTTACTAATTATTAATACTTTAATCTTGAACATTACCGTATTAATTCTTTCCTGCTTGATAGTCTGCAATATTTTGCGCCCTGTAACCAAAACGAAAAACTCATATATATTCTCGACTGATGCACAGTATCACTAAGTATCGAATGATAACCAGTAAGTGGTTAATTGCTTCAAAATCACTGCACTGAAGATCAAGCAGATCGTTCATATGCAGCTCTGACCATTCGCATTCCCACAAGGCGAAGAATACCGAACTTCAGGTAATGATTATCTTAATAGGCTGTTTATATTCGCAGGGGAACTTATTCAATTCATGAAGCATACCGATGTTGCGGTCGTTTGAGACTTGCAGTTTTTAAATAATTCAAATGGATTTTTTTCTGGGGATTTTACTCGTAAAAAACTCTCTCTCTCTCTCTCTCTCTCTCTCTCTCTCTTACGGCTGGGAAGTTATTCATCACATGCAAGCAAAATCTCTGCGCAAAATCTTAATACGAATGTACTACTTAATATCACTTAAACTTCTCCTCTCTCTCTCTCTCTCTCTCTCTCTCTCTCTCTTTTACCTCCAGAAAATATTTTAGGCATGTTTATGCTAAATACCTTCATGCACATAAAAAAGCATAATGTTACTGGGGCTGTGCGTACAAAGATTGTTTAAATTTCTCTCTCTCTCTCTCTCTCTCTCTCTCTCTCTCTCTCTCTGTTTTTATCATTTTATGAAAATATAAAATTGGAAAGTGGATTATAATATTTCTTTTTAAAATCACCTTGTAACCAACAAGAAACGAGCACAACAGCGACAAGCAAAATGAAGAGAGAGAGAGAGAGAGAGAGAGAGAGAGAGAGAGAGAGAGAAGGGGGGATGGGGGGGATCTATTTGCAATACTAAATGATGTAATATAAAGAAGCCACACAAGCGCGTCTTCCACCAGGTCTTCTGCTACTACACCAGGCATCTAGTCACCTCCCCCTCCCCCCAACCCCCACCCCCGCCCTCTTCCCGGTCATGATACCACCATCCCAGGGGCCGCCGAAACAATATGCTGACTGCATTCTACAGATGACAGGTTCTCCCTATTTATAAAACGGTGGAGGAGGTGGAGTTGGTGGAGGAGGAGGAGGAGGAGGAGGAGGAAGAAAGAAGGCCTTGGAGTAGGAGGAGGAGGAGGAGAAGGAGGAGGAGGAGGAGGAGGAGGAGGTGGTGGGGAAGAAAGGAGAAGAGTGGCAGATTGGGGGAGGGAGGAGGAATAGGAGAAGTAGCTGCAGCATTGGAAGACAGATAATCACGATCTGGTTTTCTATATATAGTTTAACCTTGAGATCAGCGTGTCTGTTTGTGTGTGAAAAACAACGCTGCGTAAGAGAGGGGATATCTCTTTCCTGAATAGATAAAGAACACAACGAAGCCATTTGCATACAGTATCCTTCCTTTCACCTTCCAAGGCTTTTTCTCTGTAACTGTTTTGGCGTCGGTTTTCGCACGTGCGACTCTTGCAAGACATCGCGTCTGCTTGCTTTCGTGCCTCCAAAGGCGAGGGCAGCTCTCTCAGGAGCAACAGCCCGTGCTGGCACAAGGCTAGTTTAATCTTAAGACAATAAATGCAGGTCTTTATTGACTGTAAGCTTCATATTTTAAGTTTTTTTTTTCTAAGTAATTTTTACATTTACATCCATAAGTTTTCATCAATATATATGTTACTGAACACTAGGCTTTTTAATCATTTTTTAACACCATAATAACTGTATACTATTACTTACAAATTTATACTGGCTACTCAAAAACAGTAATTAATGTACTATTTTGTGAAAATTTTTTCTATTCTTTCTTTGTAGTAACTGTTTTTTAATAGCCACCTATCGTAACAAAATATGCTCTTAACAAAGGCATCTAACAAAGGTATCTGTTTCCTCTTTTGTGTAGTTTCTTTTTACTGACCCAAACAGCATATTTAAGTTAGACAGAAAAAGATCTATATAATATGCTTGGGTCTGTCTGTCTCGTTTTGTTACCAAACCATTTTGTGCAATCAGAAAAATGTACGTCCAGATGAAAGTCTAGATAAGGTTTTGTTCGGTTTCCAAAATTAAGGCGAAATATGTTCATAAAACACAAACTAGATAATAAAACACAAACTAGACACTGTCCCAAGAGAAACCGATTTATAACCTTACGCCAAATTGCTAAAACATTGTTAAACTTTGTCTCTTAACGGGATCATCTTGAGCGAAGCTCACCTCCATTCCTCCAGTACGAAGTCCCCACCAGCTCCATTCTGGCAGAGGACTTTCCATTTAAAAACACAACAAAATCAATCAGTTAAAAGGGAGAATATCTTAAAACCTAACACACCAATTTATTTCTAAGATGGTCGAGGGGGCATGGTCGGAGGAGATGGGAATCTTTCTTAAAGTTAAACAAGGAGAGTGAAGGAGAAACGAAAAAAATAAAATAGAATTGGTTATCCAATTTATCTCTTTCGGGGAAAATTTTGAGGCTTCATGACGTAGTAATTTCAATGTCACTTACAATTCCATAGTTTTCCTCTTAAATCTTTGTATTACTTTTAGTGTTCTTCTGTAATCTTCTATAACACTGGAATCTTTCCTTTTATCGTCGCAAGCCATTCTTGAAACTTTCTGTTGCTTCATCCTAGAATCGCCATTTTGCATTTTGTACTCTTTTGAACATTTCTTTGTAATCACTTCATACTGATACGTTCGCGAATGAGCAAAAACTTCTTCCCTTTTATTTACAGGAGTCACAATTTCCTCCTAAAACCTGTTTTTTTTTTTTTTTTTTTTTCTTGCTGGAGTGATTAAAAATGACAAAACCCAAATTTCCGAGCTGGAAATCTTTTCCATTTCTACAAGGAACTTGAGGCTACACGTAACCTTTTCCTTTAAAATGCCTCCTACAACCACAACCTACAGCTTTCAGTGCGTCATTCCCCCACATTCTCTCTACAACCTCCTGACAGTTCTTCATTTTAGTACGTTAATTCTTACTGACGTCACTTCGGAATCCTATTTAAGCCACCTGAATTTAACATCAGTGAATCTTTAAATCATTACCAATATTGAACATCAGTGAATCTTTAAATCATTACCATTATTAAACATCAGTGACTCTTTAAATTATTACCAATATTTGACATCAGAGAACCTTTAAATTATCATCAGTAAGACGTGAACTGAAGAGATGCATGGAAACTGCCACTGGTGTGTCTTGTCTATACACAGTGAATGAAGTGAATCACATTAATCCTTTTCCCTTCCATCCTAATAATGCTACCACCAGTACCAGTATTACACAGCTACCATTAATGCTGTTGCTGCGGCAACTAATACTTGTTCTT
>NC_061090.1:50200588-50225588 GCF_015104395.2 Macrobrachium nipponense | reverse complement strand
AACGAGTATACCTAAGAAAACTGATATAATGCAAACATATACTCTTTCTTTCTTTATCTTCACTTAAAGAACCTTTCGTAGTAATTACGAACAATATTAAGTACAGTACAATAATAGCGTTCAACTCGGCAATGGATGTAAAGCCACAACGAAGCATTCGAAGGTTCCTTATCCTCTCCTTTCGTTCGTTTCTCTCTCTCTCTCTCTCTCTCTCTCTCTCTCTCTCTGCTTTAAATCCTCATAAGAGCCTTTCTTCTTCAACTTGCAGTAACGAACAACCTTCTTCTCGTCATTTCTCTCCGTGCCGGCCGTATCCCCTTACTCGCGCGTGTCAGGCCGATTAGGTAACACATTTGAAACACCTCTCCTTGCCTCCCCCCTCCTCCTCCTCCTCCTCCTCCTCCTCCTCTTCCTGCTCAGCCTCTTCTTCCTCCTCCTCTTCCTCCTTCGTCTCTTCTTCCTCCTCCAACCTTTTTTCTTCCTTCCTTACTCTCTCTTCTCTCTCTCTCTCTCTCTCTCTCTCTCTCTCTCTCTCTCTCTCTCTCTGTGACTGCCAAAACACAAATCATCTTCTTTTTTTCAATTTTCTTTTCAACTCCCACTCTGGCAACCACCTCATCTAATGTTCAGGAATCCATTATTCCCAATCTGTTGTTGCTATTATTTCCATAGTTTTTTCTCTTTTTTTGTCTTAAGCAACATACATCATGTTTTATATTGAAAAGGTTGTATATTTCATTATTTAATAAATAAAATGGCAGCTTGCATATTCTTAACGAATATGCCAGATACGGAGACCAAGTTTCCTGCTTTGACAATGGAGTATACGAGGCTGGGCAAACCCAATGTTCATATGACTATACATTGCAAAGTTTCGTTTACATGATATTTAGTTTCATGCCAAAAGAGCAAATAATGTTAAATTTCATCAAAATCTGCTCTCTTCCCTTCATCATCAATTGCTTACACGTTGACTACTGTTCTGTTTCCTCTTCATTCATTCCTCCCATCTCCCTCATTCTTTCCATCCTCTTCATTATCCCCTGCTCTTCACCCTCTGCTCCTCCTTCCTTCCTTCCGCCCCACAGCAACCATCGTCGTCAATAAGTGTACAAATGTCTGAGATACTTTAGTGAGCAGCCTGTCATGGCACCGACAATTTATAATGCAAAAATAGTCCACAGGAGTCCCCCTTCTTTACCTGGCGAGGAGATCTCGTGTCGTCCCGCACCCACATCATTTAATGTAATTTTTATAGCACTTTTTCTTCACTTGGCTTCCCCACAATGGGGGGATTGCAGGCGGGGAAGGTGGGGTGAGGGTGTGGGTGTAGGTGTCAGTGACTCACAAGAATCAAAACCGAGTCAAAGACTTAAGGAGGGGAGATTTACAGGCGGGGAGGGCGGGGCGGGGGTGGTCTTATATATTTGAAAAATACGTGGGAGAAGGAGCGAGAATTGAAAGAAACAGAGCGTTGATGGAGTACTGTACAGTCAAGAGATTCTCGCCTATGTGACTCCGCGATTTACGTGAAATTTCCTCTTGTTTTTTGTTTGTTTAAGTAAATATTACAAGGACTGTATTCTTCACTTCATGCCCGCCCCCCGCCCACCACTTCCAAGTAAATAAATGCTTATTCAGTGGTCTTTAACAGAGAGATGTGCTGGATTAGAGCAACGGGAAAGAAAAGCGATTTACAGCTAGGGAGCAAGTTTTCCAAGACTTCTCACTGAAGCAAAATGTTAAAAACAGGTATTGCTGGAAACGCGTTGATCAACAAACTATGGTTACTTCATTAGCAAGAATATTGTTAATGATTCTCTCTCTCTCCTCTCTCTCTCTCTCTCTCTCTCTCTCTCTGAACGAAGATTAATAATATATATTTTTTTATGTTCACAAAACGTATTAGGATAATTACACCATAAGTTACTGTCATTTACGACCTGCAAAACCTGTTAACTTAGTTGTCATTAGGCAGCAGAAACTGTCATGACAGTAGTAGTAGTAATAGCAGTAGTAGTAGTAGTAGCAGCAGCAGCAGCAGCAGCAATAGCAGTAGCATCAAATTTGCGGTCATCGCCCCAAGTAGACTTACATGGAAGACCAATGACAGTTACAAATACTAAATGAGACTCATGCAATTTTCTTCAATAACGAAGTTTCCTTAAACATCCAGCAAATCGCTTAGAGTACACGGTCACCTCTGGCTACCACTTAAAACGAAGAATAAAATGAGATGGTCGAAAATACTGGGAAACATACATAAATTCCAAAAAGGCAAAGGCAGGAGAAGGCCACATAGCAATTATTCGTATAATGAGCAGTGAAAATGCTGATCTTAATATAGTGGAATGCTGTAATATGTACGTTCGTGATTTTCTAATGTTGATTTGTATTATACTGGGCATCGTTAATCCATTTCTCTCTATATTTTCTGTAACTGATCCATTTTTCTCTCTTCATTTCCTGTAACTGATCCATTTTCTCTCTATATTTCCTGTAACTGATCTATTTTTCTCTCTATATTTCCTGTAACTGAACCATTTTTCTCTCTATATTTCCTGTAACTGACAATTTCAATGTTGGCATCTCACAAATTTTACAATAAGGCTTCTTTGCTTATTTAACATCGGGTTTTCGACTTCAAAGAAATGCCGAGACCGTTTAGAAGACAATCTAAAAAATTTTCCCTGTAGGTTAATCTGAATTCTGCCAAAAAAGAAAAAAAAAGAAAACAAAACTTTTGATACTGAATTCTGTTTAACTCGCTCAAAGATAAAAGAGGAATTAAAAGGTTCCTGGAAGAACAACATTAAAATTGTTTTGCATGAAATAATAACGTTCCATCAGGCAACGTTCAATGGTGGACTTACTGAGGCTTCCAGGACCAAGACCGGTGTTCTTAAAGGAGATATTTTTTTTCCTTACGTATAGGCCTAAACTTCACTCTCATCAGTGATTATGCGATAAATGAATTGAATCGAACAAAAGACCTTTCGGGCTAAGTGAAGGGACTGACGAACATGACGAGACATAGATGTTGAAGGCGATACACTGTTGATGGCGCAAGTAAATGGAAGGATGCGGAAATGATTAAGAAAATAGCCAGTAAGGAAAATGAAAGTCGAATTTTCTTGACAAATATCACCCTTTCTTTGCCCCCATCTCTCTCTCCCATTCTTCCCCCTTCCTTACTTCAATAAACAGCTACTCCTCTCCCTGCTGACCTACATCTCCCTCCTCCTACTCCTCCTCCTCCTCCCTCTACCACTCTCCACCTCTCCTCTACTTTGAAACGGCTAATGAAAGTAATGGTGACGACGTTCCGCTTCATCTAGCGTCATCGTCCCTATTTAGACGAGTGTTTACGATACGGCCTGCATCAGGGAGAGCGATGAAGAGCGATCACTCACTTGAGGGAAAAGCAAATTTCGATGCCTTTTGCGTCAAGGCACAAAACGATCGCCATTCGTCAGCTTGTCGATGCAGCGTAAACAGCCACTGAAAATTCTCTCGAGCAAGACGTATGCTATCATGTCATGATTAGAGCCGAGTCTATAAACATCATTAACACAGAGAGAGGAGAGAGAGAGAGAGAGAGAGAGAGAGAGAGAGTCTAATTCGCTTATTTTCCATATCAGAGCTGGTTCTATGAACATAATTAACACACTGAGGAGAGAGAGAGAGAGAGAGAGAGAGAGAGAGAGAGAGAGAGAGAGAGAGAGGTAGGTCCAAGAACCTAACTTGCTTTTTCCCATATTAGCATATTAGAGCTGCTTCTATAAACATCAACACACTGAGAGAGAGAGAGAGAGAGAGAGAGAGAGAGAGAGAGAGAGAGAGAGAGAGAAGATCCTAATTCGCTCATTTCCCATATTAGATTTCGTCTATAAACATTATTAACACACTGAGAGAGAGAGAGAGAGAGAGAGAGAGAGAGAGAGAGAGAGAGAGAGAGAGCCTAATTCGCTCATTTCCCATATTAGATTTCGTCTATAACCATTATTAACACACTGGGAGAGATAGAGAGAGAATGTAATTCGCTTATTTTCCATATTAGAGCTGGTTCTATAAACATCATTAACACACTGAGAGAGAGAGAGAGAGAGAGAGCCTAATTCGCTTTTTCCCATATTAGAGCTGGGTCTATAAGCATTATTAACACACTGAGAGAGAGAGAGAGAGAGAGAGAGATGGTCCAACAACATACCTTTTGAGGCAGGAATTGTGAACATCATCCAATGGTTTCATCTCTCCAAAACAATACTGAGCAACTTACATCTATATTCGTTGTCCGTAAAGCTCTTTTATTATGTTTTGTATGAAGTAATTATGTTATGGAAAGTTAAATCTTAATAACTGAAACGATTTAATTTCTTTAAAATATGGATTTATATTCGAAATAAATTATTATTATTATTATGAAAAGACCATATATAAAATCAATTCCACTGATGCTGCCATCCTCTTTAACAAAACATATTATTATTATTATTATTATTATTATTATTATTATTATTATTATTATTATTATTATTATTATTATTATTTGAAAGAGATAAATTTCACAAAGAATTTTGTTTCCCTGACATCCTTTATTTCTCACCTAAAATAATAATAATAATAATAATAATAATAATAATAATAATAATAATAATAATAATAATAATAATAATAATAATAATAATAATAAAATAAAATAAAAAGAAATAAAAAACTTGCCTGGCACATTATTTCGCCGGGCAGGAAGGAGACTTCCCAATCTCTCGTAATAACAACGAAAGAAAATCCCCAAAACGACACCATCTAATATTGGGACACGAGACTTTTGATTGGATTAAACCTTTTTTCCTCTGTGAAACTTTAGTAACTTAAATTAGAAGCGCACTCCACTACTAAGCCCCCGAGATATTTTCTGTCGCATCAAATGTAGGCTTTGATGCCCCTCTGCCGTGACAGGGCATATGCCAAGTTATGCTACCGGGTGGGTGTCTTCGAGCTGATTTAGGGGTAAAAGGTTTCGTAGGCCTAAGGGCGGCGTCACACGAAGCTGGTTCTTTAGGCTGCCTTATAAGTATTCAGTGCGCAGCGTGAAGAAGAAATGTTTTCATTCTAATGGCAAAATTGAAATTGTGTTGTATGTAGGATTTTTTTTAATTTTTGTCCTCCGCAGTAACCCGGTCATGCGCGACCTTAATAATTCTGCCACCAATGTTGGCTGCTTGGTGCAAAGTATAGCGTCAAAATGTTAAGGTAAACGACGCACGCAGACGAGGCCATGTTGCTCCGCGACAGAAAAGAAACGTCGTTGTTCATTTATCATCATAATCCCTAGGTAAAAACGTGCCATAACAGTTGTCAAATCCCCCCCCCCCCCCCCCCCCCCCCCCCCCCCCCCCCCCCCCCCCCCCCCCCCCCCCCCCCCCCCCCCACCCCCCCCCCCCCCCCCCCCCCCCCTTTCTCTCTCTCTCTCTCTCTCTCTGGTGAGACGTGTTACTAGGATTTATTCGTTAATTCATTGGAATAAGTTTTTCAAATATGTGTACTACATGTGAGTGTGAGACAGAGAGACGCTTTATCTATCTTCCCATATTTCTAGTGCTCCAATAAGAGTCAGAAGTCATTTACTGTATCGTAGAGAGTCGAGCAATATCTCGCAATTTAATGGCAAAAACTTCGATCGTTTATAATCTAGTACTCCAGGGGTAGCCAGACGACTAACATTATTATTTAAATGTTAAGCAGCTGCGGCAATCTTACAGTTACGCGTCTTTAAAATTATAACAACGGATTCTAAAGCCATGCATTTTATTTGATCGTAATTTATTCTAGGTACTGAGTATATAGTCCCAATAAAGGTTTTGAGGCACTCGGCATACCAAAACGGTCGCGTTTAGCCAATTTATATATATATATATATATATATATATATATATATATAAATATATATATATATATATATAATATATATATATATATATATATATATATATATATATGTATGTATATATACTATGTATATACACGTATATGTTGTAATAGTTTATGCACATATATATATATATATATATATATATATATATATATACATATATATACATACATACATATATATATATATATATATATATATATATATATATATATGCACATATGTATATATATATATATATATATATATATATATACATGCACATATGTATATTTATTTTATATATGTATATTACATAATTATATTAATATATATATATATATGATATATATATATATAGATAATAGTAATATTATATATAATCAATATTACAATACATATATTATATATATATAATATAATATATTATTATTAAGATATATGTATGTATATATATATATATATAATAATAAATCAGATACTATATTATATGTATCTATATATGCATATACGTATTGTATGTGTCTATTAAAAGGAACAGTTGCAAGGGCACAAACAGATTCCAACTATAGTTGTTTATTCCTACGCTTCCTGGCCTTTAGTCACATCCCAGTGACCACAGTTTTTAGAACCAAACTATTAAGATTAGCCACAAACATTTTGGAGTTTCATTTCAAATTTAGCAGCTAGAAAGAATGAGACGTTAATCTTTTGAAAGCTGACTCTTGCTGTCTATATGACGAGATTATACGCCTCGCTCTTGGGATGTTTAGATAATTTTTCCTGATATGGTTAGTTTTATTGCCAAACAAACAAATCGTGCAAAAGTAACGGATAAGGCCAAGCGCTGGGGTTTATGAGGTCATTCAGCACTGAAATGGAAATTGAAAGTAAAACGGTTTGAAAGGAGCAACAAAAAAAGAGAATGTGAACGGAGGTAAAGTAAAAGGAATGTAAGGGGTTGCAGCTTGGAGCCACAGGTACGTTGCAAAGATCCTTAGGTAATGCGTAAAGTGCACCGCATGAGGTTTACTGACAGCACCACCCCCTACAGCAGCCCTGTTCAAGGAAGTGTGAATGAATTAAGATGTAACGATTTAAATTTCCACTCTGAAACAGAACCTGATGAGAAGAGAGGAGCAACACATGGCAAGAGAAGTGATGGACGTGGAGGTGGATGGAACACGAAGGAGAGGAAGACCTAAGACCAGGTGGAGGTGGCGGAGAGATTTGCATTAGAGATGATAAATGAGGGAGAAGGGAGTACGGGAGGAAATGACACAGGACAGAGGTAGATGGAAGAGACTCATTAAAAACGGCGACCCCGAATAATGATAAAGCTGAGAAGAAGAAGAAGAAGAAAGATTTCAGCCACGACCAAAAGACATCGAAAAGTCATCATTTAAATTCCCATTTACCTGAATTGATATTATATTTGCTCCTAAAAATAGGACGACCCAAAAGGCCTTACCAGCAATATCCAGAAGCTACGATTCAAACACAAATGAAAAACACCACGACAAAATGTGACATGGAAAGAAGCTCCCATAAGCTGAGATTCAAACTCCCCTTTCGCTAACTAACATCACCCCAGCACACCCATTAAAAATCCACCCGCTCAACAGTATCGCCGATGATGGATTCCTACCACATGCGTTCCAGGCATTCCCAGCGCTGTATAATTGGCCGAAGAGATACAAAAAAAAAAAAAAAAAGAAAAAAAAAAGCCTCTTGGAAAGAGAAAAAAAACTCCCTGGAATGTTAGGATATTAATGAAAACACGATCTTTTTTTCTTTTTCCTCGTCGTTTCAAGAGTCGATTTCAATTAACCATTCTCGTCACCGCCCACCCATATAAAACCAGCGGGTGCATAAGCGTCGAATATTAATTGGGGAGGAGGGAGTTCGGGTCGCTGCTTGGAACGGCCGTTTTAACGGATCTCCGGTCGTAAACTTCATCTCGGGGTTGACGTAATGGTAAATAAACAAGTTACTACTATTACTACTACTGGGTTCTTTTTAGGGGTTGGGAGGGGGAGGGGGAGGGAGGGTAAGAATGGTTAGTGCTCGAGATAGATAGCAAGAGTGGGTCGAACCACTAAGAGAGAGAGAGAGAGAGAGAGAGAGAGAGAGAGACCCGTAGGGAAATAGTGCCGTCAGTGCACCTCGTGCGGTGCACTGTAGATATTATTTAAGGCTCTTTGCAGCGTGCCTTCGGCCTCTAGCAACAACCCCTTTCAAGCCTTTAACTGTCCCTCCTTTCATATTCTTTTTCTTCCATCTTACTTTCCACCCTCTCCTAACAGTTGATTCATAGTACAACTGCTTTGAGGTTTTCCTCCTGTTACCCCTTTCAGGCCTCTTGATGCCAATTTCCGTTTCAGCGTTGAATGACCTCATAGGTCCCAGTGCTTGGCCTCTGGCCTAAATTCTATATTCAATTCAATGAGAGTTCGGCGGTAAATCGTAGCCAATATTACCGTAGCCGTGAAAGATCACTTTCTCTTCAAGTATACTTAATTACACTGCATGTAAACCCCAGGGGGGCCACTGGGGGTGTGGGGAAGGTGGGGCGGCCGGTAGGGGTTCGAAAAGATTCGGAATCATGATCCAACAGATCATATAGACGGATACAACTCCCAAGCTTGAAAAACATCACATCAGTTAAAATAAACTTATAAAAAGCAAAAGAATCCTGGGAATGACGACGATCAGATATTGGAGATATGGCTGAAGAATCTCTTTTTGTTTGTATGGTGTTTTTACGTTGCATGGAACCACAGTGGCTGTTCAGCAACGGGACAACGGCTTTACGTGACTTCAGAACCACGTCGAGAGTGAACTTCTATCACCAGAAACACACATCTATCACCCCTCAATGGAATGCCCGATAATCAAACTCGCAGCCACCGAGGTGGCAGGCCAAGACCATACCGATCACGCCACAGAGGCGCTCTGAAGAATCTTACTCTGGCAAGTGTTAACGTTAATACTAAAAAAAAAAAAAGCTGTAAAAACAATAGAGCAAAAATGTCAACCTACATCTCTGTTAAGATGCCCACAACTGAGCAAAAAACATGAAAAGAGAAAGGATGAAACAGGAAAGAAGAGTCATTAACAATTCCCCCAAAAGAACCTCTCTCCATGGGTGGAATGAAAATAAAGGAAATAAATATCACGCAAAATGAAAGGAGTAGTCGTTAATAGTTACTTACGAGATGCCGACAAACGGAATGGGAAATAAAAATTGATACGCAGACGAAAAAGGAAAAGAACGAGAAGCCATTAATATTTCCTTACGAGGCATCACAGCAAAAAAAAAAGAAAAAGAAAAAAGAACTGATATATTAGAGGAGAGAAATATAAATAACTCATTAAGAGACCACCAAAAATGTCATAAAAAATGGTAAAAAGAAAGAATATAGCTATTAATATTGAACTGCAAAACATCCAACAATACAGACAAGAAAATAAAGATACAAAAAAGTGATACTTAATTTCCCCCGACATCAAACGCGGAAGATTCGAGTGAAACATAAATAAAACAATAATTGCCTGTGAGAGGCGACAGATGATATCAGAGCGTTGAGAATAATGGAAACAAATAATAAACTGACAATAAAAACAAACAGAAATACTTCAAAGGATAAGCGACAAGAGGCGAAAACAGAACCTTTTAGATGTGAATAAAATTATATAAAGATAAACACATCTTCTGCCATAATCAAGTATTTTGAACTGAAGTTGGAAAGAGGGGGTAGGGGTTGGGGGGCCGGTTCATGTGGGGCGTTGTTTTCCCTTATATCCTCTTCTTTATAGTTTTTTTTTAATTTCTTTATCTATTTTTTTTAAAGTATGGAGGATGTTAGCAACATAGTTATGAATAACTTCCACTGATTTATGCTAGATAAATATTAAAGTTTCAAGAATGAGAGAGAGAGAGAGAGAGAGAGAGAGAGAGAGAGAGAGAGAGAGAGACCTAGCAACAACAACATAAACAACTTGGTTAAATATGATCATATGTGAACTAATTCATGTGTTTTACAAAGAAGAGAGAGAGAGAGAGAGAGAGAGAGAGAGAGAGAGAGAGAGAGAGAGAGCCATTAAATTGACATCAGTGGCAGCAAAATGTTATTCTATTTCCGTTCAGAGGATTCATAAATATGCGAAATAAAATGCTAAGAAAATAAACAGAAAAAAGAACCTGAGTGGCAGATAGATCAATGAAGCCATTTTCCATTATGAATTTGTTCAGATAACCAGACGAATAAAAGAAAGATGTCCAAACTCGAAATGCAGTTAGGAGAGAGAGAGAGAGAGAGAGAAGAGGAAGAAGAGGAGAAGAGAGAAGAGAAGAGAGGAGAGAGAGAGAGAGAGAGAGAGAGGACTATTGGTAAGGGTAATATAATGTTATGTATAGGTAAAGATTGTTGCCAGAATATTAATAATTAGATGATAATCCTTAATTGTAAACGAGTTTTTCAATAATTAAATCCAAAATCTCAAATATTTGAGTGTCATCTAGAGTAGGTTCTTAATTCTATCAACAACCTTATAACTCTTGGCAGTGAACTCGGTCAAAGTGGAGACAAATAACACAAATGATGAAGATGCAAACATTCCAACTGCACCACGGTGATTGATCAGGCCTGACAACCCAGCTCTTTAAAACCGTTCAAATAATCTTTAACGACCACATGATAAGGCGAAATCTACAAGGACGCAGGGACATCCAGCTGTCCATCAGAAACACTCGTTTGCCTTCTGCAGAATGGCTGAAACAAGGAAGACAGCACAGCCAGGTATATGTGAAAAACTTTGGAAGAGAAGGGTAGCTCTATGGAATACAAAATTCTAATGTAAGCCTGGAGTGTTGAGCCACCTCTCCTTTATGGAAGTGGTGTATGTAAATTAAATATGACTGCAAGAAAAAACATTGAGGCCATTTAGATTAATTATTGTTTGCATAGAATAAAATGGGCGAGAAGGAAAGAATCAACTGACAAATGGGAAATTACACAGAATTATAGGTAAAAATGTCAGCGTAAGTGAAAAGATGAATCAGAATTTTGAGATGGTTTTTCAAGGGGAGAGAATGAAGGGTGACAGGTAGGCGCAAGAAGTCTAATTCTGAAGTGTGGGATAAACTAGGACAGGAAGACCAAGAGAGCGCTGATATAGATGAAGAGGAAAACCTAGAAAGTGCTAGACAAATGAAAGAAATCGATACTGGAAAGGAAGGACTTCACTATTCTGGGAGAATATTG
The DNA here is from genome assembly GCF_015104395.2 of Macrobrachium nipponense. Lineage (NCBI taxonomy): Eukaryota > Metazoa > Arthropoda > Malacostraca > Decapoda > Palaemonidae > Macrobrachium > Macrobrachium nipponense. The sequence continues at coordinate 50,214,410 of NC_061090.1, read as the reverse complement.
CTAGGGGTGTAGGGGGTTGGCAGCTTCGCCAGTGAGCCACCTAATATTTGTCATCAGTTGAAGCATTCAAGTACAGTAATCCTTTGTCCTTTTTTATAATAATTTCCGGAGCCATTTTTGACAGGGAGACATTACTACGTATATATACATATATATATATATATATATATATATATATATATATATATATATATATATGTATATATATATATATATATATATATATATATATATATATATATATATCTATATCTATATATATATAAATATATGTGTGTGTGTGTGTGTAAGTGTTTTTGTGCTTGTTTGTAATAATTTTTAGGTACCAGACAAATAAACAGAAATAAAAATACAATATCATCGTTATTATTACTCGGAAGATAATCTCTTCTACATAAAGAACAATCCTATAGGAGCCACTGACTCGAAATGAAAGCTTCCAAAGACTATGGTGTTCATTTGAGATAAACACTTACTCTACACCAAAATTTCCATCTTCCTTTACCTCGGAAAAAAATCTATTATCGGTACTATCCGAGCAACTGCCATCTACATCACCACCTGACTTCAGTAATCTAAAACGGTCGAAAGACCCATATGACCATCAGGTCTTTAACGTCGGACATAAAAAGCGAACGAGGTCTATTTAACATTCTATAAAACAAACTGCTACATCCATCCTAACTAACGGGTCTCTATTTAAGGGAATATAAATCTTCTGGCAATACATTAATCTTATCAAGGGCGAATTACATAAATCTCTCTCTCTCTCTCTCTCCAATGCATTACATGAAAATACTGACAGGCCAAGTATATCATTATCTACCTTTTCCCTTACTCAATTGTTTGTCAACATATAGCAATACTGAAATTAAATAAGGCTACATAACTTCTACGTTGCAGAGTATAAACATTAAAATAAATATTTTGGCGCGGTCTCAAAGAAAACACTATCGATTTACTTATTTTTCTTGTGAGATATTTCGTACAATTCTCTATAAAACGGTTCGGTTTCCACGTTAATCGTTAGGTCACCTGATGATACTCGTAACGTTGCACCTGCACCTCGAGGCAATACAGCAATTTTGGATCCTTGACTCTCGTTGCGCTGCAGCCTTTCAAGTCAGTCATGTTTGTTGTCTCAATACGTACTTCAGATATTTAAAATAATCGGAATCATATAATATATTGGTACGGTCCCTGAAGCATTAATGACGCCTATATACATGCATACTTGCATACATGCATACATACATACTACATACATACATACATAACTTAAACTTCATGCATTACATAAAGCAAATGCACATGCGTACCTAATAATCATGCGTCAATACATGAAAATTCTCGAGACGTGAAATAAATCGCAAATCTGCCATAAAGGATAATAAAAAAATAAATAAGGGAAAAACAGTACGATGAATTGAATACTGTATCTTATAGGCCTATTAATCGGAACCATGCTCGGGACATCATAAAAAAAAATCGTGAAAAATTATTTTCACATTCGTCTTACATAGATGTCTATTAAAATAATAGACCCTCCGATTTTGGATAGCAATTTTCCAATGAGTCTCACGTGACAGTGAACTTTAAAAAAATGACGGTAAATAGATTGTTAGATATCAATATTCCCAAACGTCTTAAAAAATACTGAACTAGACAACCAGAAACATATATATGTATATATATATATATATATATATATATATATATATATATATATATATATATATGTATGTATGTATGTGTTTATATACATATAATGTATGATATATATATATATATATATATATATATATACTATATATATATATATATGTGTGTGTGTATGTATATATACACATATACATATATATTCTACGATACTGATTTTCACGTCCACCTTTGCAGTCAGTAATTTGATTGAATGAATTCTCACCAAAACCGACAATAATAACTTGCAAATCAGCCAAACCCAAATCAACCGTGACATGGAAAGGCGGACTGAAAAACCGACCCGAGCTGCTCCTCCACTTGCAGAAATGTGGGGGAGGTGAACATCCTGCCGTCAGCTTTCTTTCATCGGGGGATTAATAAATCTCGCAAGGGAGCCGTGGCGACATAAGTCTCATGCTCTCATAAATCCCACTTAATGCATAAATCGCTCGAGGCAACGGCAATAAGTCGTCTTCGGTCTCCGCGTGGAAATCGTAAATCTCCGCAGATACTTGTCTCCCCACTCTCCCCTTCTCTCTCTCTGTCTCTCTCTCTCTCTCTCTCTCCGCCCCCACCTTGCATGTCACCCCACCCTCTACCTTTCATTGCGTTATTTGGAACTTGGGGTTGTAAGATCCCGCCCAGACCGGTGTTTGGCTTCCGGTAGTTAATTTATCTCCTCTATTTCTTTTTTGGTATATTTAACTTTTACTATTCATGCTTAACAAATTGTCCAGAAAATATTTATTTTCTATTCTTATGCAGTAGATCACATCTAAATAGGTTCCCACTAATTTCAGTTTCAGTCTCCTAAAGTGTCCTTTTGTCACATTCAACTTTCATTATTTGTTGGTTAAAAAAATCTTTGGGTAGCAATTTTTTCCCACAGAAAAATTACGAATGATTTCAAATAAACAGTGTAATTTTCTTTCCACATAAGAAATACGAATGATTTTAGATACTTAGCAAAATATTTTGAATTTTATAGAGGTTCAGTGACGACTAATCTAAGGTGTTTGATCTGTATCTGCCAGCCAGCTTCGTTTAATTTCCGTAAGCTTCAGCTGCCACTTTATTAAGGCTCTTCAGAAAAACCTGAAGTTAAAACTTCTTGACTGCAAATGTAAATTTCACAAGATCTCTGCATTTGGGGGCGCAGCGGTGCCATATTGATTAAGATTTTCTACCCAGGGTCATTCTCCATTTCGAAGTTTATTTCAGCTTTACATGCCTTTTGATAATCTTCATTGGGTGGTAATGATGAGTAGGGAGACAGGGATATTCAAATGTTACGGGGGGGGGGGTTGCGGGGGGGGGGGGGTGGCGGCAATAGGGGCGAAGCCCGCCTGACCAGATCAGGGCACGGCCGCCGTTAAGTTAAAGTTAGGATATGAAGGTAAGGTCTGGGTAGGGCAGGACACAGCGTTCTAGGAAAATTTAGACTCTCACATGCCCTACCCCTTCCCCCTATACTCTGATCCGCACCTTTTCATTTTTACACAGTTCAACGTTGGACGAGAGGATTTCGCGCTGGGCTACCAATCCGGTGGTCTGAAGTTCGATTCTTGGCTCGGCCAACGCGGAACCAGAGGAATTTATTTTTGGTGATAGAAATTCATCTCTCGATATAATGTGGTTCGGATCCCACAATAAGGTGTAGGTCCCGTTGCTAGGTAACTAATTGGCTCCTAGTCACGTAAAAATATCTAATCCTTCGGGCCAGCCTTAGGAGAGCTGTTAATCACCTCAGTGGTTTGGTAAAACTAAGATATACTTAACTTCATTTATACACTAACCATTACTGCAATTTATCAGCTTTTATGGTACCTCGTGGATTTCCGACATTTGCCTGCGTGTTCGTAAATCATTCGCATGATTTTTCCAGACGCCTGCAACGCGTCGTATATTTTCCAAAGGGGATTTTCTTGCGAAGTCCTTTCTCTGTCTTCGAAGTCCTCTTTCTCCAGAGTGCGTGACTAATCCCCTTAGACATGCCGTTGGCACTGCACTTCACACGCTCTGAAGGAGGACATTTGTCAGGCTTAACCTTCTGCAGTCGATTAGCATTCACTTTTTTTTTTTTTTTTTGAGGGGGGGAAGGGGGGGGAGGGTAGAAATATCAGATTTCCACAATCTGATTTAAGCAGTTGTCGGATCTCTTGCTACCTCTTACTTTTGAGTCCATCAACCTCTCCTCACCTCGGTAATCACCTCGTGACAGAGGATCATTCGGCCGGATAATCCGGTGGAATGATTATTTACGCCATTTTTGAGCGTCGACTTCGGGCCGGGAGAGCGGCCAGAAATGGAGCGAAAACGGCCTCTTCCAAAATGGTAACTGATTGCGCCCTCAGTCCATGATGCCCTTTCCATCTCCTCCAGACTTCTGCCATTCCCCTTGCGAGCCTACTCTCTTTATACTTTGGAAAAAACTCGAATAATATTAAAGAAAAACGAATAATATTAAAGAAAAACAAAAAATAAACCAATAAAAATATTTCGAAAACTGCGTCACTTTCAAGTTATTGAAGTGGAAAAGTGACCTCGCCGTTACGAAATCTATTTTTATATAGTTGTAGTTTGTACACCGAAAAGGGGTTTATTTGCACTAAGCCGCAATATTGGCAAAATTTGGTATTGATAACAGCTACTCATCAACAGAAGGATATTTATGAATTTCCGTTAATCTGTCAAATATACAACCGTGACTTTTTAGGGTATATCACTTAGCCTGATCTCGAGAGCGAGCCATGCACGTAAACGTCGAAACTCGGCGCCGGAAACTCTCGGCCTAAGAAGTTAAACTTGATCTACGAAAGGGGGGTTGCATGAGGTGGGAGAGAGGGGGGCGGGGATGGGTGGTGAAGGAGAGAAAGGAGTTAACGGATTGCAAGAGGAAGCTTCCATAATCCTAAGCTTCATGTGACGCCTTTTAGAAATCTAATACAGTCGTCCTTTTTGGATTCCAAAAGGTCGCCGGTGCGTCTGTAACTGGAATGGCTTTAATACCATTTGATAGAGCCGCTTCATGAATAGACCTGAACCCGTAAATTATGCCTGACTTTTTGTTCTTCGGTCCCTAAGCCTCCGAAACGGCCTACTTGCGAAGGCGCTCGCTCCGAGGCGGCGCAGCCGATTTAGGCGTTTACAACTCGATTTGGAATGATAGTATCGCACGACCCGTCGCTGTTTTTGAGCCCCCGAAAACTTTCATCAAACGAATCACAATGAAGAGGACTCGGTGATCCGAATCTAATTGACATTCCTTCTGTCTCCTGACCCAGTTCAGCCAGCCGACAAGAAGCTACTTTCCAAAAACCGATGATGTTGATTTCCTAATTTGCGTGAGGTCTAGGGCCGATGAAAGTCCGGACTAGTGACTGTGAAAGCAAACAGTGGAGAAGGTTATCGCTAGGCAGGTGTGACGTCAGAGCTCTTTTTTTTTTTTTTTTTCTCTCGCTCTTAGAGTCGTATGACAAAATAAAACACAAATTTCCATGACGCTTTCACTCTCTAGAAATCCTCTTAGCCATCGCTGACTTCATAGACATCACTATAGTAGCTGGTTCACTTAATTAAGGTAGATTCTTGGGTGAGCCCTATGCCTGCGAGACGTTTGTTTGGCGGCCGCTGATTGGCTGGGAGCTGCCTACCGCCCGGTACCAGCCAATTGCCAGCCGCCAAACAAACCTCTCCTAAGCATAGGGCTCATCCAAGAATCTACCTTAAATGAACTAGCTATAGTAGTGGTACAGGATAGATAGACAGAATTTAGGCCAAAGGCCAAGTACTGGTACTTAGGAAGTCATCAGCGCTTAAAAGAAAATTGAGAGTAGAAAGGTTTGAAAGGTGTAACTTGAGGAAAACCTCGAGGTTGCTCTATGAAACAACTGATAGGAGAGGGTGGAAAGAAAGATAGAAAAAAGAGGCCCATTAAAGGCATCGAAAAGAGTTGCAGCTGGGGGCCGAAGGGACACTGCAAACACCTTTAATGATGCCTACAATGCACCACGTGAGGTGCACTGACAGCACGACCCCACTAAGGGGCTAGTGGTAACGGGAGGGCAAAGAGTGTAAAGACTATTAAGAACAGATGTACATCAAGAATAGTAAAATTCTAGGCGGAAATGATGAATGTTAAGAATTCGCTTACTGCCCTCAAATAGCTGAAGAACTATGTTACTTTTATACATAATAATTTTTGTTCCTTGGTGACTAGACTTTGCTAATGAAGCGATTATCTGAAACGTGTGGCACTGTTTGTCCCAGTTTGTTTCTTTCACATTTCCTTTGCATTCATATGTAAAGAATTTATGTTGTGAAGTTAAACAGGTTATCTGTGGCTAAAACAAACACATTTATATCTATTAAAATGACCCGTAGAGCATTATACAAATAAATAAATAATATATATATATATATTATATAATATATATATATATATATATATATATATATTATACCCTTAGATCACATACCTTTCACCGTTAAGTAGCGATACATCAAAACAGATAGTCATTGCCAATTATCAATACATTGACCTCCTTGGCAAGATAAAAATGAAACATAAAAGTGCTTCTGACATATTCGTAATTTATTAATACTACCCTTTTTTCAATGAGGATCCGATCCGTCACCCACTTGTCAACATCGCCACAATAAATAGACAGATTATATATATATATATATATATATATATATATATATATATATATATATATATATATATGAGTATATGCACGAATGGATAACAGATAAATAAGCGTGATAAATAAATGAGCACAGAGAGAGAGAGAGAGAGAGAGAGAGAGAGAGGTAAATATAACTTAAAAATTAACCACGTCATTTAGGATCCCTATAAATAATCTCATCCTTGGCTATTCATAGCCCAGAATCAATGACCGGGAAAGAGGCTGCTATATAAGAGAAATGGCGGCGTGCGGAAGGTTGGGAGTTTTCAGGGTATGAGGGAGTCGTATTATAGGCTGGTAGGGGGAGAGGCAGTGTCGCGTGGTGGGGGAGGTGGATGGGGGAGGTGGGAGGGTTATTATTGGCCAAGTTGATGTCGTAGCTTCCCAGCTGCAGCTGACAACGTAGTAGATGAAACAGTCACCCTTGATATTACATCATCAGAAACTACGATGACAACGGCGTTACTTGAGACGTAGTTGACTACAAAAGATTAGAGTAAAAATGCATTTATCACGTGGCTGATAGGAAGGTGGGGGGAGAGATGGGGAGGAGGTGGGAGGAGGAGGGAGGAAGGAGGAGTTCCTCGAAGCCAGCATTGGCGACATGTTGACTTCGATAGCTCAGGCTGCAGGAATGCATCGATAGTTCAGTATTAGGATATGAAGGGAGAAAGAAGTGTTCACATACTTGTAAGAGTATATAGTACATCGTTTAGGAAGAATTTGTAATGCATTTGTTCTCCACAAGCGTGTCTCTATTTGAGTACCGTGATGACGCCGAGTTTCATGAGGTTAATTTGTCATTCACAATTTGGTTTAAGGCTGCTGATTCATATATATATATATATATATATATATATATATATAGATATACATTTATATATATAATATATATATGTATATATATATATATATATATATATATATATATATATATATATATAAAACACTAAATCCACGTAAGAAGTTTTTCACTAACCTACTTATATTGGATTTTATGACATTCTCAAGCAAGTGTTCCTTTCTTGCTATATGTGTGTAAGATATATATATTATTATATATATATATATATATATATATATATATATATATATATAAGTCATACCTATCACATTACCGTGATTCATATACATATATCGAGCTACAAATGTCCTTTAATATCTAATTCGCTCCAATCTCGGGAATTAATATATTTTCATATATGATTAACCGTCGGCCGGCAATTCTGTTATCGCCTGCAAAATTCCCTTTCGGTTAAACATATATGAAAAATAAAATAATTCTGAGGTAGAGCGAATTAGATATTAAAGGACATTTGTAGCTCGATATATATATATATATATATATATATATATATATATATATATATATATATATATATATATATATATATATTCAGTGTAGTACGAAGGAACACGTGCTTGAGAATATATATATATATATATATATATATATATATATATATATTTATATATATATATATATATACACACATATATATAAATATAATATATATATATATATATATATATATATATATATATATATATATATTCAGTGTAGTACGAAGGAAACACGTGCTTGTGAGAATAAATATATATATATATATATATATATATATATATATATATATTATTCTAATAATAATTGTTAACCTCGTTCTCTTCAACCTCCCTCCCTCCTGATCTCTTTAAAGTTTAAAGCCTTGTTATTAACAACCCTTCCCTCATCCCAATTATTCACCTGTTTAAACAAGGGATCGGGCGGGGTAGGGGGGAGGGGATCACGGAAACATTGTAAAGACGGTAGGAAGGGGGGAGACCGGTTAACGGAGGGGGGGGGGGTGGTGGGAAGAGGAATAGGAGCGGGAAACGATGAAACCGAAACACATGCGAAGTACTTACATTACATCCGTTACGGTATATAAGAAATTGATGCTGACGTCTCGGGATGGGTCGTGGGTGGAAGTATGTCTTAATTAAGCTCATAGGAGATTTAAAATAAGGGTTGCGCTAGAAAAAAGAAAAGAAAAAAAAAAAAAACATGACGGAAAAGTTAGGAAGAATGATGAGGGTGGGGTTTCATATAACGAGCTGCTGGTTAACTTCATTATTTTTTCAACTTGTTATATATCTTCGTCTATTTTTCTTTTTCAGCTTTTTTTCTTTTCTGTGTTGTTGAATGTGACACACTCATATTCAGAGCGTACGAACCGATGCAAATTCATATACTGCATACGTGATTATTTTGTGACGTTAAGCATCGACAAAAAATATGACGGGTTAGCTTACAGTTACAAATCAATTTAACTTACTTTACAATCTGTCAGATTTCATTTCTTTTTAACTGACTCTTTCGTCTAGATTGACTCTTTATAACCGAGCACAAATACAAGAAAAAAAAAAGGGCCTGACAGGTATTACAGATTTTGTGGCGATTTTTTATTCAACAATAACTGAAAATTATGTTTCACTTCACGCTGAACGTTTCAAAAAGCTCCCTAATTTTAAAATAGATTTATCTGCTTATATTACGTTAGAATTACAAACTGACATCTAGTTAAATTTATGTAAAAATGCGATGAACTTTGTTTGGCGCAATCGAGTTTTCTGTATAGTGTATAATGCTGTATGAAACTCTCACTTGCGACCCATAAAATTTCAGCCACAGCCCATGGGGGGCCTGTGGTTTTGGAACCTATAGCGGTGCCAGACGCACGGTTATGGCTAATTTTAACCTTACATGAAATAAAAACTACTGAGGCTAGAGGGCTGCATTTTGCTATGGTTGATGATTGGAGTGTGGATGATCAACATACCAATTTGCAGCCCTCTAGCCTCAATAACTTTTAATATATGAGGGCGGACGGACAGACAAAAAGCCATCACAATACTTTTGTTTTACAGAAAAGTAGAATGAGGTATTACTCATGTAACAGAAGAGACATTTGCTTAAGATTATCTTGACAGAAAAATCAAACGCGAGTTCTTGCATACAGGCAAATCAACACCATAAAAGCAATAAAAAATTTCATAATCTAACAACAACTAGCAGAAATGTTTTAGTTGTGCTTAAAAGATGAAGGGATTCTCAAAAAAATCACTCACTCCATACAACAGAAAATAAAAAAAGAGAGAGAGAGACTGCCAAATTCTCTGGACGAGTCATCAAGGATAAGTGACAATGTACAGTGATCCAAAAACTAGTGAAATTCACACTTAACATAAAAAATAGAGAGAGAGAGAGAGAGAGAGAGAGAGACTGCAAAAATTCTCTTATCAAGCCGAAGGTGACCGACGAAAACAATCCTGCTTGTCAAGTCAAGGCGGATTGGAAAGAGAGACTCGGCTAAGTTATGGCGATACTCAGACGCTTCGTTTATCGGCGACAAGTTTGACGATATTTCGTCGGTGTCAGACACGAGAACACTGAGACGCATTTACTCTGCTTGTTAGGGATTAGCCTTCGAAATCATTCTCGTGTTATGTTTTTTTCCTTTCTCTCTCTCTCTCTCTCTCTCTCTCTCTCCATGAGCTGGATATTCGTTTACAAGGTACCGGATTTCTTTATCATTAACCAGACAATTGCGTCATAATCACAGGGAAGTTTATGCATAAGAGTTAAAGATGTGAAAAAGATGTGTATATATACATATATATATATATAGCGTATATATATATATATATATATATATATATATATATATATATATATATATATATATAGATATATATTATATATATATATAGATATATATATATATATATATATATATATATGATATATATATATATATATATATATATATATATATATATATATATATATATATATATATATATATATAATGATAACGTTCGCCGCGTTCCATTGAGCAGATGTTCGTCGTTAGCGCATGCTATATTACAATGGGTTGATTTAGAACCTCTCTCTCTCTCTCTCTCTCTCTCTCTCTCTCTCTCTCTCTCTCTCTCTCTCTCTCTCTCTCTACAACTACAATGGAGACTATTAATAGCATTGTATTGACTGTTTCTCCATCTTCCTCATTTTCCCTCTTTCTCTCAAAGACCAGATATTAACGGCATGAATCTACCTTTCGAGATCCTTGAATCAATTTTGAACTCCGGGAATTAAAACAAGCTGAGCATACATGAGAGGTGGACGAAGTGAATGTTGATAATTGTGATAACAAAATCAATAATAAATGTCAGGAAGGTTTATTCATTTTTGTATTCTTCTTTTTCCGCAGACTCTTCCCGAAAAGCGATATGACTTGCCAACTTCGATTCAATAAAAAATGATAAAAAGAACAAATGAGCTTTCTGGGGAACCATAACGAACCTACTTCTCCTTTAGATTAAGTAATGGAATGTTACTGAGAAGACGTATGAAAAATGCTCGTAAAAAATACGACAAAGGTTATGAAAACGTTATTATCAACCAGCAATAAATTTAACTTTGGGATTTGTAATTAAAGGCTAAATCAAATCATTATTTAATAGATATATCGCCTTAATAGTTTGCCCCGTTGTAAGCTAATTATTGACTGAACTCACGCCCACATGAAAGGCAAATTCAGATTTATGCTCCAGACAGTGACATTCAACCTAAAAGAGATTTAGCTTCTAAAAACTTAAAAGGATCAAATAAATACATAAAAATACAATATGAACTGTAAACAAACAGATTAAACTAGAAAATAAAAACGGCAGAGCAGTGATAGAGAAAAACGGAAATGGAAAACGAAGGATGAGAGAATCGATCAAAAAATGCTGATGAAATACAGCAGATTTTACAATTACGAAAACAATAATGATGAAATATATGAAATCGAACTTTCTTTTCATATGAGAGAGAGAGAGAGAGAGAGAGAGAGAGAGAGAGAGAGAGAGAGAGAGAGAGAGAGAGAGAGAGAGAGCAAAGCCAAACTTTCCCGAGAATCGAAAAGAAAAGTTTTCTTAATCACCTATTGTATTTCTGCAATGGGCCCCAGTGCACTGTGATCCTATCTGCCCTACCCGGGAACCCCTGACATCCTCCCCCAGCCACGGAACAACCAATGCCATCGATAGCAAAGTTGCCCCATGAATTATGGGTCGATGATAATGCATGGGTTCATTTGAAGCCCCAGTGAAGATTAGTTCAAGGAGGCCGATGGGGGTGGGGGATGTCGAGAACGGAGGGGAATAACTTCGTTCTGTGTCAGAACTTATGCTTCAATGAGCAAGTGATCGATCGGATTTTCTCTCCTCCTCTCTCTCTCACCCTCTCTCCGCCTCCCTCCTCTATTCCTCCCTCGGTCTCTCTCGTCTCTCTACCTTCGTTTTTCCATGTCCACAAATGAAAAGCAAAAAGAATAACTTTCCCTCGAATCCACACAGAGGTCATAAGCAAATATATTAGTAAATCCATGATTAGCAACTGAGATTGAAACAGACCGGAGTTGGCTTGTAAGCATCCCGTATGCTTTATTACCGTTAATATCATTACGTGCATATATTCTTTAGAAATAAACAATCAAGTTGCAAATATATTTCTACCGAGTAGCATCTACATATTTGGAAGAAATCAAATAACAGCCAAGATGAAAAGGAAGAGAACTGAATCTATATACTTATTGAACAACAACAAAAAATCTGAATTTATGTTATTAGAGACTCTACCACTGAAATCTATATAATTAATTTTGATTAAAAGTACCGTCCCTCTTCTCCGAACTGAATATTTCGAAATAGGCGTCAGGAGAACTATTGGAGACGCAAAGTTCACGCTCCAAAACTTGTCAAAAACTTTGTCACCTCTTCCGAACATTCTCGGGTTTTCATTTCGACCGCCCGAAAATGAATTCGAGCTTGTTTCACTGTAAAAAATAAAACGAAAAATATTTCCTCGGAGTTCCCGCCATTCTTCTTTTGTCTTTTAACTATGGCCTCAAAAGAATGAAAAAGCCAAAAAATCAAGAGATTTAACACGATCGTAACTCTCTCACTCTCTCTATACACACGCACACACACAAATAGATGTATATTATCCATACATACATACATACATGCATATATATATATGTATATCTATACATACATACATTATATATATATATATATATATAATATATCATATATATATATAATATATATATATATGCCCGTAATTATACTATATGTATGTATGTATATATGTATAATATACATCTAGTATATGTGTGTGTATAGAGAGAGAGTATATATATATATATATATATATATATATATATATATATATATATATATATATATATATATATATATATATATATATATATATATATATATATATATATATATATATATATATATATAACACATAATATATTCCCATCGGAGAACACGGAGTCTAAAGTAAAACTATTTCAAATAAAACTAAACTAAATTTACGAAGATTCGTCGAGAGACCTCATTCCCTCTCTCTAATTATTTCTCGATCTTTTTATCTTTCTTGAAGAAGAAAAAATCGAAGGCATAAGGAGCAAGCGAATCAGACTAACAGCCAGAAAATCCACCAGAATCCCATAAGCAACCAATGCTCTGGAGAGGGGAGAGAGAGAGAAGAGAGAGAGAGAGAGAGAGAGAGAGAGAGAGAGAGAGAGAGAGAGCCGTGGGCAGATCTGCAAATGCATAATTGCTTAATTGAGGATCGATTTATGGTTCGATCTTCCCCGCAGATACTCCCCCACAGGTGGGAGTAATATAAAGGTCGTAACGTTCAATTTATGCGTTTATCTGCGGACATGCATATTACATGCACACTCCGATTTTTCTATTCGGTCGCCTCTCGGGAACCGGACGATTACGGCGTGTAAAGAGCGCCTTTAATGGCACGCACTCCCCACCCCCCACATCCCCTTCCGCCCCAAAGGCGCATGTGCGTATGAATGTATAAACATGAGGCATTATCGAAGCGTAAATAATAATAATGTGCTTGATTTATGGCGTTTGAATTATGGGGCTGGGGCACTGCGGCGTGGCACGTCACCTTCGAGGCGCTCCGTCTCACTGGGTATCGAACCCGGTAATGGCCCAGTAACGGCCCGGGTAACGACTTGCTTAAGACGTAACGGGCCGGATAATGCGAGCAAAACCAACCGGGGAGGGAGGGACCCGACCCCTTTTCAAAACGGAATTCGAGCCGAAGTGCAAATAGATCTGATATTTATTTTTAATTTCGTATATATACAAATGGACTGTAAAATGGCTTCGCCAGAGACGGCCAGAGGGACTGTCACGCAAGCAGAGTTAAACGGTCAATCTGTTGGTGCTCGTTTTTGTTTGCTTTTGCTTGTTTACGACTGACAGCTGATCCGGAGAGCGGTTATGGTGTCGTCAGAGTGAAGGAAGCACAAAAAAAAAAAGGGTTCCTTTTATAACTGAGTTTGTTTTTTATTTCTTCAGGT
>NC_061090.1:50158088-50190588 GCF_015104395.2 Macrobrachium nipponense | reverse complement strand
ACAATAGAAACATATTAATAATTATATCCAAGATGCATATACAGATATATATATATAATATATATATATATATATATATATATATATATATATATATATATATAGTATATATTCTATACGTATATATAAATGAAATATATAATATCACACACACACACACACACACACACACACACACACACACACACATATATATATATATATATATATTAGTATATATATATATATATATACTATATATATATACTATAATATATATATATATATATATATATATATATATATATGTGAGTGTGTGTGTGTGTGTGTGTATGTAAATATATTAACTAAATAAATACATGTACGTATATAAAATATCTATCTATCTATCTATCTATTATATATATATATATATATGTATATATATATATATATATATATATATATATATATATATATATGAGAGGAGAGAGAGGAGAGAGCAGAGAGAGAGAGAGACAGAGAGAGAGAGAAAGAGATGACAGCAAGTTATTTTGGGTTTATTTACTGCACGCGAATCGGTGTAGGTGTGTGAAAGAGAGAGAGAGAGAAGGGGTTAAAAGAAGGAATTCTTCCGAACATATATTTGCTCTGTCTACTTTCTATTTGCCGACTCGGCGTGGAAGGGTCGTTTCCGTTACGTCATTCTCAAATATGGAAGGGCACCGTAGTGGTGGCGCCATTTGCAAAGCTCCATTTTGCAAATGAAAGGTAAATGTCAGCCTCTACTACACGTGACTGAACAAAATGCTTAGGGTGAAATGTTAAAAATGAGTGTTTTTCTCTATCTGCCCTATTATCATCGACGTTATCATCATTATTATTACTGACTACTAATATCATGTCAAAAATTCTTCATAGTAGCACGAGTCTTCAAAAGGAGAAATAAATCCACGGTTATGTAAATGTACATATATCTAAACTGAAAACTTTAAGGATAGCTTTCGGGAATCTGTTCGATTCCTCTTTTCAATCAGTTTGAAAAGGGGAACCGAACAGATTCCGGAAAGCTATCCTTAAAGTTTTCAATTTAAATATATGTACATTTACATAACTGTAAATTTGTTTCTCGATTACTGTTATTGTTATTATTTCAGTTTATGAAACCTATTCACATGGAACAAACACGCAGGGACCACTGACTTGAAATTCAACCTTCCAAAGAATATTGGTTACAACCTCCCGCCGCTAAAAACCCCACACTGCAGCAGTAACTGATCATCATGGAAGACCCAGTGATTTTCCATCGCCCTGGGGGAGACGCGAACCTCCGACATTAGATTTGCATTCATGACACTAACCACTATACCAGGAAGATTGCTAACTAAGCCTGAACACATCAACTCGATTCTTGTAAACGCCTTTTGTTAATAAGGGTAAGATACGGAAGAAGTACAGAGAGAGGAAGATTCTCTCTCTCTCTCTCTCTCTCTCTCTCTCTCTCTCTCTCTCTCTCTCTCTCTCTCAGCAAACGTCAAAGGAGCAGACGAATTTGTAACTATACCTTGCATCATTACATAGCAATTTCACCAGCGACCTTGTATGCTACCAACTTCTGACATCTGATGACACTTTATCCTCGACATGCTGTTAATGGAAAGATCTCTCGGTTATGCGGCCGGATCGGCCAAAGCGGACCGTCGCCTTGACAACCTTAACAAACTTTGGTGACAATGGATCGACTTTCAGAAAACCATAGAAGGCGCAACATACCAAGAAAATTTACTGACCGTGATATACCATAGAAAACATTTCAGAATACAGATATCACTTGATATATAGAGAGTCCAACAGAGTTCAGGCGAGCAACCCGCAGGTGACCATTCCAATAGAACAGGGGCCCGCTAAGAAGTCCCGAAAACGATTAGAAGCAAATGACCGCGCCAATACATGCAAATATTACACTCGAGCCGGCCCCAATAGTAGGGTATGATATTGCAGATTTATATTAAGTGATTTATATATACAATATATCTATACCTACAAATGCTTAAAAATTACATTAGATGCATGTGACTTCATTAAATAAGCGAATACCACAGGAAAATGATAGGCAGGAATCCAAGCGCTTTCGTCTTTCTTTGACAATGTCTCAGTAAAGACGAAAACGCTTGGATTTCTGCCTATCATTATCCTGTGATATTCGCTTACCGATATATATATATATATATATATATATATATATATATATATATATATATATATATATATATATATATATATATATATATATAGTGCCTGTAGATAAAGGTTCTCTAGGATATGAAAAATTGTTTCAGGGCTTCCTTGAAGGTATGAAGGTCGGGAATCACTGATATATACAATGGGTCGCTTAAACTTAGATGCGACAGTCAGCGCATGACCTCAGCAAACGCTACAGAAAGTTAATCGCTTTACGTTAGATCACAGGAGGCGATAATGGATGACCTTAATAAAGCGTGAAGTTGGCACGTCCCCTTAACAAACATTCTTGCATCAAACATCACAGAAGGCAAGTTTTCCTGAAATGCAGCTAGATCAGAAAAACAAAGACCACAGATAGAAAATAATCACAAGGCTACAGACGGTGGGATGCTATTACAAAACTTTAGATCCACTGACCAACTTTCTTTTGGTATATGCCGTTATGGCATCTGTAATATTTAAGTCAATCTGGCAACTGTAACCTTTTGTAACGGCGATCTTCCCCTTGTACTATACTTTTGTAATAGCAATTAACTAACTGTAACCTTGTTGTGATTTTCCATCCGTAATCTTTGCTTATAAGATCTACCGTAAATAACAGCAGTTTTCAGGGACACTTGATTTGTGTGATGCTTAATGCGAGAATGTTTGTTAAGGAGACATGCCAACTTCAACCATGATCAAGCCGATCAACTGTCGCTTTCTATGATGTAATGTAAAGCGATTAGCTTCCTGTAACGTTTGTGAAGGTGATTTGTTTGTTTGTATGGTATTTATAGGTTGCATGGAACCAGTGGTTATTCAGCAACGGGCCCAACAGCTTTACGTGACTTCCGAACCACGTCGAGAGTGAACTTCTATCACCAGAAATACACGTCTCTCACTCCTCAATGGAATGCCCGAGAATCGAACTCGCGGCCACCGAGGTGGCAGGCCAAGACCATAGCGATCACGCCACTGAGACGCTGTGTGAAGGAAGGTGATTTGCTGACGGTAGTAAGCTAAAGCGACGCATTGTCTGTATCGTTCAAGGTAATCTGCTCTCTAGAAAGGTTACAGTTCCCATATGCTAATAAAAATTACAGATGCCATATCACGGCACCAAAAGAAAGAATATGGTCAATGGATCACGTTGACAAAAGGTTACAGGTGCCATATGCTATTAAAGGTTACAGATGCCATATGCTATTAAAGGTTACAGCTGCCATATCATTATACCGAAAGAAAGAATATGATGTTTTATCACCTTAGACAAAGAAAAAAATAAGTAAAAGTCAATCGACTGGGGATCACCATGAAAAGGGTTTTAACCAAAGCAGACTTCAAGTTTCTTATGGTCAGGCTAGGATGGTGACCACTGAACTTTACTTTACTCAGTGGTAGAGCACTGGGGTCGCGTTCGAAAAAAAAAGAAAGAAAAAGAAAGAGCATGGGGCTGGCATTCTCATCCCTGAAGATTTGCTACAACCGAAGTCCTCTACCCCACTTGTGCCAATTTAGACACATATATACATACATACATATAATATATATATATATATATATATATATATATATATATATATATATATATACTACATAATCATATATATACTACATATATATATCTATACATATATAGATATAATATATATATATATATATATATAATATATATATATATATATATATATATATATATATATATATATATATACATACATATATATACATATATATATATATAGTATTATATATCTATATATATATATGATATAGATTATATATATATATATATATATATATATATATATATATATATATGATATCTATATATATATATATATAGATATATATATTATATATATATATCTGAGATATCTATATATATATATATATATATATATATATATATATACTATAAATAATATATATATATTATATATATATATATATATATATATATAGATATATATATATATATATATATATATATGATATATACTATATATATAGATATATATATATATATAGATATATATATATATAGTACTTGTGTAGCACCAAGGACATGAACGAAGGCAGCATATTACATTTCACGCCGATTTCTGAACAGCAGAAGCCAGCCAATTAATTCTTTCTATCCGAACTCTGCTATGCATATAAACGAAGCACAGAAGTCCACCAGGTTATTCCTGCGGCTCAACCGCGCGCAAGAGGGAGGCCCCTTTGAGAATATTAAAAATAAATTCTAGCGGCGATAGTAACAAGCGCCATAAAACGCCTCTCGCAGAAACATCACAGATGCCGATGCTGGTCTTAAAAATACCTGGGAAAAGCGAAGTATACCAGGCGCTCTGTAACGTTGCAGTAACAAGTCATAAGGAGTGTGATACCCGGTAGCGTTTGGTCCCGAGTTAAACGCCGCCATCGTCTCTGGAAAACAAGCGATACTTATTAATGAGATGGGTTTATTGCATTATTAAGAGCATCGAGTAGCGTATCTTATTATGCCTCGACTTGCTCAGTGATGGCGAGGGAGGTCGTGCTCCCGGGATAGGATAGCAACTGCCTTTTGTTATTGTGGTAGTATTTGTCAGTGCGGCATAAACACTGCAAGTAAATATACGAGAAAGATATAATCTAATTCACGTAGCGTTTTTAGAAAGAACAAACGGCACCGTTACTTCCGTATTTCACGGCAATGACAACCATATGATGCTAAAAGTGTATAACTTCTTTTACAATACTTTACGCAATTTTTAACGAAAATATTAAAACGGTAACTTTAAACAAGTATTTACTCTTCTGCTCTATACCTTACGCAACGACATTCCCTTGTTGTCACTTTCTTTTATAATATGTAGTGGACTATTCCCCAGCATTTACTATCCATGAAATGGCCCACTATTCCAACTGAAGCACCCAGGAGAGACATGCTGTAACTATCAACGGAATAATTAGCACAGACGATTAGCCTCAAGTACTTCCGTGACTCAGAGATGGTCATTTGTGATTAATAAAAGTTCCTCGCGAAATTTAAGGCTTGGCCCGCATTGTGTGCCACATTTAAAATGGGATCATGTGTTATCTACGCCAGTTCTTAACCTCAGGGCCGTCTACCCACCTGCGTTTAGATTTAACGGAGTCTGAATTTAATTGTTTCATTTCAACGATGTTCGATTTTAAAATCGTGACGGAGAAAACTGATCCCTGTAAAAGCATCTAAAAATTATGTAATGCTTAAATAAAAACATTTATTTTAAATTTTCACTATTGAAATTTGTGCCATTTCCTTAGTGTTGAAGGGAGTCTCTTTTCGTGATGGGAGGTAATAATAATAATAATAATAATAATAATAATAATAATAATAATAATAATAATAATAATAATAATAATAATAATAATAATAATACATTTTTCCGCATCATGGCCACATTAAATACAGAACAGATACAACAGACTACACAATACACTAGCAAGGTGAAAAAGATCTAGTCACAGATAAATCAGTCAAACGAATAAAATCTCAACACATACAGTGGTGTATCTCAGTTTGTATTTATATCTTACTGGCAGTTTACCCTTTAATTTCATGAGATATTAATTTCATACGGTATTACGTTTGTTCCAGGCTAAAATGCCATTATTTCATGGACTACAGAACGACCTATTTTAAGTTGGAACACAAAACAAGGTCATCTCTGGTCATTACTTGCCAGAATGTCTTGCCCATCTAAATGTAACAGCAATATAAGAACACAACACGCGGCTGCTAAGATTGTTTCCCTTAAGAGTATCCAGGGGAGGGTTCCATATCCTCAAGATCTATTTTCTCCTTTTCAAATGAAGGACAATAAACGCGTAGTAGGTGGAAAGAAGGATTTCCACGTGGAAGAGAAGGGAAACGGTAGAACTACAAGTAATATTGTAACTTTCAGAGAACCTTAGTAGGCTGAGGCATGCAGGCAACAGGCCCTAATTGATTGATTGATCATGGAATTTAGGGCATAGCCCAAGCGCTGGTACCTGTAAAAGTCACTCAATGTTGCAGTGTTATGTTTGAATGAAATGGATTAAATGAATGAATACGTGAATCGATTAAAATCTCTTATACAAGTGATCAATTAAAACTGCAATTAAAAATAAACAGTCCCTAATGAGTAAGTAAGCGTATATAAGTCTGGAAGGAATCTTTGCACTGAGAATGTGGCCTCGTGATCCTGATTTGTACCTTGTCAGAAATGCCTGAATACTGCCAAGTTGTCACGAAAATTTCACCACTCAAAGCAAAGCATATTTATACAACTGTCAGCGTACGCTGTAATATTTATATTTATAAACTTAGAATTTTAGCCTTTGTAATAACAAGTGCATCGAAACGTGTGAGGAAATCGCGATGTCAAGGCGTCATTGTGGCTATTACAAATGCACACACACACATACTGTGTTTGTCACTAAATTTACACATGGCCTTTTTATGCCTTCAAATATAAAACCCACAAATAACTGAAATCACTATACCTTTAGCTACCTTTAGGAATAAATTCTGCCTCAAAGCAATAATATTCAAACGTTGCTATCTGACTGGGATTTAAACCTATATACCTTTTAGGACTAGTACACGGATGACAACTTATCAGTTCAGCTATCACGTTTCCTGATTGGATAAGGAAACAGTAACTATGCATGTACCTACAGAAAATGGCACAGGTTCGAGCGCGGTCAGGGTACGTGAGCTAATATGCAATTTCCTTCGGGCGTAAGTTAATTGTAGGTACTCTGAATTCTGTATGTATGTATGTATGTATGTATGTATGTATGTATGTATATATATAGTATATGTATATATATATATATATATATATATATATATATATATATAATATAAAGATAGATAAACAGACATATATGGATCCATATAAAGATTTTTTATATATATTAGATATATATATAGATATATATAATATATTTCTATATATATATATATTATATATAACGTGGACTATAATATATAATATTATATATATATATAATACATACTATACCCTAGATATATATATATATATAATATTATTACACCACTAACGCTGCCCATATATACACCTGTACTATATATATATACATATCACCTATATATACTATATATATGATATATATATTATATTATAACGTGCATTATATTTATAATATTAATATCTATATATTAAATTATATATAATTATATATATATACTATATATAAAGGGAATATATATAGAGAGATGAGAGAGAGAGAGAGCGATGAGAGCGAGAGAGAGGAAGAAGGAGAGAGAGATAAATATATATATACATATATATATAGAGATATATATCTCTCTCATTAAAATATACATCTAATATGCAAAGATATATGACAATCTAATCATAGCAGTTTCTCTCTCTCTCTCTCTCTCTCTCTCTCTCTCTCTCTCTCTCTCTCTCTCTCTCTCTCTCTATCTCTCTCTCTCTCTCTCTCTCGATAAAAAGAAAATCAGACACGGAAACCCATAAAGACTTATCGTGCTAAAGAATAACACGATAGCAAAGGGCCAATTACTTTCGATTTGTTCGAAAAAAAATTCCGGACCAGCAACTTGAACCAAAGGGTTTTATCGGGTCGCCCGGCATTAAAATGGCTACTATTTTTTCCTCGGCTCGGTTGTAATCTCTAATAGTCTTGTAAAGTCACATTTTTCTTCTCTGATATCCAGCGACTTTGTTAAGGCAGTATTTTCTCCCGTGTTCTCCGGCCGCGCTCCGGTCATCATTTCATTTGTCATGGTATTATCCTCTTCTTTTGTCTTTATTCATTTCGTCATGGTATCATCTTCGTCTTTTGTCTTTATTCATTTTGTCGTGGTATTATCTTCTTCTTTTATCTTTATTCATTTTGTCGTGGTATTATGCTCTTCTATTGTCTTTATTCATTTTGTCGTGGTATTATCTTCTTTTGTCTTTATTCATTTTGTCGTGGTATTATGCTCTTCTTTTGTCTTTATTCATTTTGTCGTGGTATTATCTTCTTTTGTCTTTATTCATTTTGTCGTGGTATTATCTTCTTCTTTTGTCTTTATTCATTTTGTCGTGGTATTATTTATCTTCTTCTTTTGTCTTTATTCATTTTGTCGTGGTATTATCTTCTTCTTTTGTCTTTATTCATTTTGTCGTGGTATTATCTTCTTCTTTTGTATTTCTTCATTTTGTGGTGGTATTATGTTCTTCTTTTGTCTTTATTCATTTTGTCATGTTATTATCTTCTTTTGTCTTTATTCATTATGTCGTGGTATTATCTTCTTCTTTTGTCTTTATTCATTTTGTCATGGTATTATCTTTATTCATTTTGTCGTGGTATTATCTTCTTCTTTTGTCTTTCTTCATTTTGTCGTGGTATTATGTTCTTCTTTTGTCTTTATTCATTTTGTCATGTTATTATCTTCTTTTGTCATTATTCATTATGTCGTGGTATTATCTTCTTCTTTTGTCTTTATTCATTTTGTCGTGGTATTATCTTCTTTTGTCTTTATTCATTTTGTCGTGGTATTATCTTCTTTTTTCTTTATTCATTTTGTCGTGGTATTATCTTCTTTTGTCTTTATTCATTGCGTAATAGTATTATCTTCTTTTGTCTTTATTCATTTCGTAATAGTATTATCTTCTTTTGTCTCTATCAAATTTCTCCAGTTTGTAAATCAGGCGTTATATTCTGTGAAAACTAAGTTGACTTTTTTCTTATTATTGAAATTTAGTATTAAATTCTGTGAGTACATTCATGTTCGTCTTGTTACTATTACCATGAACAATGCCTCATTTTTAATTGTCTATTACTCAAAATATTCTTAGAAGATTCGTAAAATTATTTCTATTGTTAACCATTGTATGCATTTATTATATTGCCATTTAGAATTAAATTCTGTGGGTACACTGATTTTCATCTTGTTTCTATTACCAAGAACAATGCGTTCTTTTAATTGTGTATTACTAACAATCACTTTAGAAGATTCATAAAATTATTTCTATTGTTAACCATTGCATGCGATCATTAGGATCACTACAAAGAAAACGGAAGAACCTTTGAAACCTGTTGGACGGTTTCTGCTCAACTGAAATTGAGGAACAGAAAGAAAAATATGAAGGCGAAAAAGTGAAACACGAAATGACGTCATGCTTCCAAATTCGCGCCTGGGGAAGAAGGCACAGGCACCAGAACAGCGCCCAATTGTTGTGGTTTTCTTTCGCCCTCCACCCCACTCCCCCGCTCTCATTTCCTGCACAGCTGCGCTACACCTCTCCTGACGTATGAACAATGGGTGAATATGTGGACCTTATCGTGCCATATTTGCCTTATCTTTTCATCGGTGATGAAGGCACCTCCCTGATCTTCTCTTTAGTCATGAAGGCGCCGAGCGCGTTGTGGATCACACTGCCTTGCCAAAGCGCTAATTTTCATCAGCGCATAAGAGTTATGATGCTCGTTGCCTTGTCAAGATGTAGGCGAGCTAACATATTGAATACCACTTGAGAAACGATTGCAAAATACAGTTTGCGCGCACTTTACAGAGAGAGAGAGAGAGAGAGAGAGAGAGAGAGAGAGAGAGAGAGAGAGAGAGAGAGAGAGAGAGAGAGAGAGAGAGAGAGAGAGAGAGATTTATAACATCAAAGAATTTAATTTTCGGGATGTTTCCCCTCTACTGGATGTTGAAAAAATTTGTAAATTCGCAAACACCGGTACTTAAAAACTACAGCTGACCGGAAAATAAATGTTAAAATATAAATGGTACGAAAATCATGTGATATAAAGAAAAGGCTTTTAATTTCTTATCGCTTCTTGAAAGTCGCCAAATCTTTAAGCCCTCACAGGAACATGAAATTATCATTTGATATTTTTACTGGACGCTTAAATTCATTGTGGAATATAAAAGATGGGGATGGAAGAGTAAGAAAAAGACGGGAACAAAAAGTAGGAAGATAAGAACACAAAAATACAAGAAGAAGAAGAAGAAGAAGAGGAGAAAGGCATGAAAACATTTTTTTTACTGGAAGCTTAAATTCTTTGTGGAATATAAAAGATGGAGGTGGAAGAGTAAAAAAAAAAAAAACGGGGGAAAAAAGTAGGAAGATAAGAACACAATAATGAAAGAAGAAGAAGAAGAAGAGAAGAAGAAGACGAAGAAGAAGAAGAAGAAGAGAAAGGCATAAAAAATTTTTTTACTGGACGCTCAGATTCATTGTGGAATATAAAAGATGGAGATGCAGGAGTAAGTAAAAGACGGGAACAAAAAGTAGGAAGATAAGAACACAAAAATGCATGAAATTTTTTTTTTACTGGAAGCTTAAATTCTTTGTGGAATATAAAAGATGGAGATGGAAGAGGAATAAAAGACGGGAAAAAAGTAGGAAGATAAGAACACAAAAATCCAAGAAGAAGAAGAAGAAGAAGAAGAAGAAGAAGAAGAGAAATGCACGAATTTTTTTTCTTTATTACTGGAAGCTTAAATTCTTTGTGGAATATAAAAGATGGAGATGGAAGAGTAAAAAAAACACGGGCACAAAAAAGTAGGAAGATAAGAACACAAAAATGCAAGAAGGAGGAGAACAAGAAGAAAACGAAGAAGAAGAGATAGGCATGAAAAAAAAAATAATAATACATTCTGACAATTCCTGGTATGAAGCACCTTGGCGCATCTTACTTAGATGCGGTCCATAACATGACAGAGCCGCGTCCAATCCCTAATGGAAGGCAACAACACCGTCCTGGACTACGATGTTCATGAAGATTAATCGACAGCAACAACAAAGCAAGAGAATGAGTGTGACTGATGAAAAGAATTCTTTTTATTAGATGCTACACAACAACGCATACTCATATTTTCATGGGGAAGATACAATGCACTCTATTTCCAGCTTAATTTTATGAAATCACTACGGCACAAATACGTGTATATGTGTACGTATGCGTGTATGCATGTATGTATTTATTAAATATATATATGCATATATAATATATATTTTTATATATATTTATATATACTATATATTTATCTATGCAATTGCCAGAATGTGTAATTTTTTTCAATCTTTCTTCTTCTTCTTCGTTTTCTCCTTACATTTTGTTCTTATCTTCCTACTTTTTCTTCTTCTTTTTCGACTCTTCCATCTCCATTTTTTTATATTCAACAATGCATTCAAGCGTCCAGTAAAAATATCAAATGATAATTTCATGTTCCTTTGAGGACTTAAAGATTTGGCGACTTTAGGAAGCGATAAGAAATGAAAAACCTTTCGTATCTCACATGATTTTCGTACCATTTATGTTTTACGATATATATATATATATATATATATATATATATATATATATATATATACACACATATATATATATATATATATATATATATATATATATATATAAATATATAAATACTAGCATATATACAATACACCTATATATATATATATATATATATTATATCTATATATATATATATATATATATAATGAACAATACA
Source organism: Macrobrachium nipponense (assembly GCF_015104395.2). Lineage (NCBI taxonomy): Eukaryota > Metazoa > Arthropoda > Malacostraca > Decapoda > Palaemonidae > Macrobrachium > Macrobrachium nipponense. The sequence goes on along the minus strand of NC_061090.1, from coordinate 50,178,878 downwards.
CATGAGTTACCCTTCTGACAATGTCCATATCCTTAGCTGATATCAGAAGGTACAACCAAGTCCTGAACCATTACTCGCATGCATAACTTTATGAGACAGGTCCAGGCACCTCCCCTTGGGTAACTCCTAAAACGACACGACGGCTCACAACATTTACCTTAAAGGCAACAACACAACACCTGCTGAAAGCCAGCCACAGCGAATCGCCGAGCATGAAAGTGAAACACAACAACAACTTTCACATCCTTTCAAGATCACACCCGAGAATAAGAAGACGGAGCACCCACGGCGCCCTAATCCTCAAGTCTTCTTTTCTTTCACCTCTCTTGACCTGCCTGACCTGCCTTTTCCCTTCCTGGATTTCCTTCACCCAGAAAGAGAAGGAATGGCGACTGCCCCCTCCCCCCCCCCCCCCCCCCCCCCCACGCGTGGGCAGGGCGCCTTCAGATAAATCTAGCGGCCGAGATTTATGATCGAGTGAGTGACCTCTGTTTGCTTCGTGTCCTTGACCTTTTCATCCGTCCGCCCACCTCCCTCAACAAAGAGGTTCAAGAAGACGTTGTGCTTCTCCTTTTATTGTGTGAAAAACCATGAGGCTTCTTTTGTTAACTTTATTTATATATGTTTTTTTTTTTTAGAGAGAAATCTCCTGGCAATTTGTAAGCTCTCTTTGTGAATGCAATGTCGCAGTTTGCCTTTTTGAGTAGTTTCGTCATCAGAACTAATCTGAAGAACACAAACTGATTTCACAATGCGACTCAAAAGGGCGTATTTGTTTAAATATCTTAGCATTGACGGCCTCCAGGATCTCTTCGACCGAATTTAGTATCTCTGAACTCCCCCGATCGACTTCTATGACGCAGCTCTTGGCTAAAGTACTTCTTAATTAGAATATCAGAGCCAAGCGCTCTCGTAAAATTGGAGAGAATCGAGGAAGTGAGATAGCACACTAAACCAGTCCACTTTCTTATTACGAACCAAATTAAAGCGGAATCCGCTGATACCAGTCGTCTGCAGCGCATTGTCGAAGGAGATAAAGAAAAAGAGAAAAAGAAACCGATAGACAAGAAGAACAGACTCTGTGTGTGTGTGTGTGTGTGTGTGTGTGTGGGTGGGTGCTAATGCGGCTCGTTACATCAGGCATAGGAGGTTGAAATTTCTCTAGCCTTGACCTGGCCTCAAGCTTCTTTGCCAATGGAATTTTTCCTTTTACTTTTATCGGGCGCATTAATGGCAAATCATAACCAGAACAACTCGTCCACGCCGCAAGCTTTCGTGTCGGAATGCGATGCTCCTGGATGAAATGATTGATAGGGCCGGCGTAGTATGCCCATGGAATAAATATGCGAGATGTCCTCTCGGGAAGCCAGCAGGTTGGTTGCTGAGGTAGGCACAGACGAGACTATCAATTAACATCGAGGGAAATCTGTTACTGTATAGCCTGCCTGACGTACTGCATTAACTCAATCCTACGGGCCAGCCCTAGGACAGCTGTTAATCAGCTCAGTGGTCTTGTTAAACTAAGATAGACTTGACTTTGTGATAACTAAAATTTACTCTTAGGTTACTGTATGCAAAATGCGTACATTCACCCAATAGACCATCGTTTCTTAAACATTCTTGTGCAGTGGACCCCTTATTATGAACATTTCCGTCTTGGGTTTAAAAGTGTTTTCTGGGTATAATATATAGTAATAAAATTGCTACTGAATCATTTCTTAATGGTTTCTCTTCGACATAAATGTTTACATTTTACTTAACATAACTTTCACAACATTTAGGAATTTAGGACGTTTTAGCCACAAACGTTTTTGAGCCACGTTTTGGCCTAGAATTTATCTGATACCGACGGCCAAATTATCCTGCGGACCCCTTGCAACATTCCACGGACTCCTGGGGGTCCGCGGACCACACTTTAAGGAACGCTGCTCTAGACTTCTATTAAAATCCGTCCACAAGTTACATGACTGCTTTCGAAATCAATTTAAGTTATCTTATCATTTATTCTAAACTCGGAGTCCGACGGGACTGACACGGGAATGTCCTTATCAAGCCAAGGGCTGAAGGGAACCAGAATCAACAAGAGAGGCAAAATGGACTGGACGCAGCGACATATATCCGCCTCTTAAAGAAAGAAAGGTTATGATTCCATGAAAACAGAAGCAGGAAGAGCATTCCAAACCTTGGTATAAGAAGACAGAAACAGTTCTATTGTCTATCATACTGAAATGTACAGGGTGTCCATAAAGTCCTAGTACCATTACAAACAATAAATACTTGTAATGGGTACAGGGACTTTATGGACACCCTGTATGTTTTCCTTTACAAACCAATATAACAAATTTTAAGTCTCTTTTATCATATTCAAGAGTAAAAGTTTCGTTATCTTTGCGAATCTTCAGTGGTCTTTTTTACACTTCCCAATTATTCTATAAAATAATTGTATGGTGATTACTTTAAACTTTTTTCAAAAAGGCCAGATTTTTTTATTTACTCTTTTAGTTTCCTTAAATGAATTCTGTCTGACCCCATTAGCATCGTTTTTCAAAAAGATATAAAAAAAAAGAGTACGCTGAGAGAGAGAGAGAGAGAGAGAGAGAGAGAGAGAGAGAGAGAGAGAGAAAGCATATTACATTCGTTAAAATGTTTCAGCTTTGCAAACGAAATCAGAAAGCCCCCAAAACTTCATATAAATAAGAATCCAACCATAGGACTACATTCCACTCGAAGAACTGTCATTTGTACACAGACTTAATTGACCAAGACCATAAAGGGATATAAACGATCTTCCGTTTGTTATCTTAGGAACACTCATTCTTAAATAACCCCGATGTCAGACGCTTATTCACTATCGAAACATTACACTGCGGCGAAAGAGAGAATGGCTGGGCCTGACCGACCACAACGACGAACGCGGAAATGAATTGAGCCGTGTCGGTGCAACTTCGGCTTGGCGTCACCTACTCCGAAGTGCTAGTACTAAAGATGAAGGAAGCTCATTGGGACGCCGTGTTTCTAGTACTAGCCCCTCGGGGCGCAAAGTATTATTAACACCTATCTCTAAATTGTATGGTCGACAAATTATATTAATAAACGATAGCGTCACGCTGTCGTCTACTTTATATCTACCATGCGGTGCTTAGTCCTGTAGCACCTCGGAGTCTGTAGGTAACGCGTAGATAACAAGCTTAAAGTAGCATCGATGCGTCTACATAATCTGACAAACAATTACAGAAACGGCAATTGTAAATCAGCTCTGACATCCAACTCGAAATGTAATCATCTGCTCCGACTGAATCAGATGAAACTCCGATCTATGGTGCCCATCATATCACACACACACACACACACCCCGCCTTCCCCCGGCCGGGACTCAAGAGGGAAGGAGAAGAATTCTTAAGACAGCATTATCATCCACAGTAGCTGTAATTTATAATCAGATAATTGCATATTCCCATACAACCTCCGGTCGTTGGAGGCCTCGAACACTGTCGAGAGCGTTAGTACAATTGTCTATGGTATTGTTCCGGGTAATTGGATCCGACTTGGGAAAGCGCTCCGCTGAATCTTAATATCTGATCGTGCCTCCTCCTCTTCCTCAAGGAACTCCTTGAGGATTGTAATATAGGGCAGTTGTATATCTGACGTGGGAGGCGGGCCTCCTCAACAAAATTTAGATTTGACATATATCCCAGGTGAGTAGTGCCGTCAGTGCATGTCACTCCGTGCACTGAAAGCATTACTTAAGGTTCTTTGCAGCGTGCATTTGGCCACTATGCTAGATTCACATCACCCGTGCATCTAATGTCTAGGCCAGTCCCTTACGACGCTCCTGATTGGCTGTTCACATAGGCAGGATGGATGTTCCACTGCTCCTACAAAAGTGTCTCTTAGGAGAGGTGGAACATCCATCATGCCTATGTGAACTCTCGAGAGAGACTGAGTTTCCAGCCCTGTGATTGGCTTATCAACAGCCAATCAAGATGCGTCGTAAGGGACTGGCCTAGACATCAGATGCACCGGTGATGTGAATCTACTACAGCTGCAACCCCTTGCATACCTTATAATGTACCTCTTTTCATATTCTCTCTCTTCCTCCATCTTACTTTCCACCTTGTCGTAATACTTTATTCACAGTGGAACTGCAAGGTTTTCCTCCTGTTACACCTTTCGAACCTTTTCACTGTTAGTTTCCCGTTTCAGCGCTGAATGACCTGATAGGTCCTTGTCCTTGATCTTTGGCCTAAATCCTTATTCAATTCAATTCATTATACATGTAAAGTATATATAAACACTGATAATATATTCGAACAAATGAACAAATATGATTATATATATATGTGTGTATATATATATATATAATATATACATATATAAATAATAATATAATGTATTAGGTAATATCATACATACATAACATAAATATACGTTATATAAATATATTAATATATATATTATATATTATTATATATATATTATATATATACACGTTCACGTCTAAATGACTTGGACGTACATCTGTCCCCAGAGAATGCTACTGCATCACTGACAGTCTCAGTCAGGGATCGCCGGCCGACGGCAGGTGCATACAGGTTGTTCTGGAAAGATTTTTATCCTGTATACGCCCTTAAACGGCCCTTGATAAAACTCAGCCTATAGTTAAACTCAAGATATTGATGTTAAATGCGTTTGTAGTCATTTATATTAACTCATGGTATACCAAATATGAATGCAGTAGGCCTAGTTTTGACCCGTTGGGCCCTAATCCCAAAAGAAAGGGGCTGAGCTCCTCTACTATCAAGTCGGGGTAGGTAGGCTATGACCTAAACTATCGGGCTCCCATTCCCAGGGGGTTGCCCTCCCTAACTACCTTATGAAACCCCTACTGTGGGGAGCCTGTTTGTACCTATAGAAACACTTCTACACAGATGTCAACTCTGAAAGTTGTAAAAAATGAGGGGTATGAGAAAGAGGCGTTATGACCCCCATGGAAACTGCCCTCGAATTTTGGATTTTGACTAAAACCTTCCTTGGGGGGAGGGGAGCCTATGGTAAATATTTGGTAGCCATGGCATTCATAGTCTGAGCATGAATAGAGAACAAACGAACAAACAAATAGACAGACAAACAGAGATTGCCTTTTACATATATAGATAGACAGATGGATATTTTTTACATGAAGTTCTTTTTAAACTTATTTAATTTTAGTTTCCTATTTAAATTTATTACGGTGTCAATAACCTAGCTATTATGATGCCAGTTTTAATGGCCATAATCAATCGATCCTACCTGTGTTGACCTGTAGCATCTCGAACACCTGAGAGGTGTATTTATCGAGGTTTTTGAAGATTATCGTGTATGAATACACCCTTAAAAATGAATCCTGTGATGTGTTATTTAGCGAGGTTTTTGAAGATTATCTTGTATGAATACACTCTAAAAAATGAATCCTGTGATGTGTTATTTAGCGATGTTTTTGACGATTATCGTGTTGAATGCACCCTAAAAAAAAGAAAAAAAAAGAAAGAAAAAAAAAAAAAACCTGAGGAATCACCCCGTAAAAAACCCCTGAGGAATCGCCTTGTGAAAAAGGGAAATATAAGTCCTGTCAAGTTGGCCACACCTGATTCACATGTGCTACGTCTCAGAATTCACTCTTAACCATCATTTTTAAAAAGCCATAAAAGACAAACTTCCTTGTTAGCCGTTAGCCGTCATAAACAGTCATAAAAGACAAAATGGGAGACATACAGTTACAACAGAGACACATCACGTCAGCTGCCTATTATCTCAAAAGCAAGGAACTTGGCAATTAACGGATAGGAGAGCCATTTCTCTCCCAGAGAGGGAATATCAGCGGTAAAAGTCTTCTAAAACAAGCCGGTGAAATACAACGCGAAGGTGAAATGTACACCCTACAAGACGGCTGACAGTTATAGCGCAAGCATCCTCACGATGACAGTCTGATTAACTAACATTTCTCTGAATATAACCAACTGAAAATGAAAAATAAAAAAAAGTCTATGCATCTAACGGGGATTATTTTCTTCAGAGCAGGCGAAGTTAGCTGTTGAAATTTCTTGCTCAGATTTAAAGCATAAATATTATTCAGTTTATTCTATTGTTCATCTTCATCCCCCAACCCCCCACAACCCAGAAAACTGATAGTGTTTACGATATAAAATTTGTGCCACTATAATAACGAATCAAGTACTAAAATCTTATAAATTCCAAAACTTCATAAAACGTGTCTCGAGAATAATGTAAATTCGGTTTCAAGTCAACGGACAGTGAAATCCAGTTACGTACCCACCAAGCATAGAGGCATAAAGCGCACCTAAATTCATCAGCCCAGCCAGCGTTCTCAAATGTCCCTGCATCTCTCACTCAACATCACTTCAGGGTTTACACGATCTCGAGAAAGTTCAACATTTGGGCCAGGGGGAAGAGCACTTAAGTTATCCCTAAGTCCTCCAAGCGGCAGAATAATAGGAAAAGAAAAAAAATAATTGACTGGTAAGAGATAACGACGGACTCCGGTAAAAATGCGGCAAAAATAAAAACAGAAAAGAATAGAATCTCTAAAACCAAGGTGCCAACGATAAGGTGTCGGACGCTAAGTTGCAGAACCCGATACGAATCGTGATGCATTGACGTTTCGACGTGATATCATGTCAATTATTTCCTTATGGAGAAAATGCATGGATACTCCGTAATTTCTTTTTCCAAGGTATGCTATTTTGATAACAGGTGGCTCTCTCTCTCTCTCTCTCTCTCTCTCTCTCTCTCTCTCTCTCTCTCTCTCTCTCTCTCTCTCTCTCTCTGCTTTACTCCTAAAGAATGCCTTACTGATTCATGAACAAACTTGACAATCTCTCTCTCTCTCATATTTTGTAGTCTTTCCAGTTTCTTTTAATAACAGATTATCAGGTCATCGATTCAAGCGCTGATCTTCCAACATCGGAGGAACACCAACAACTAATGGTCTGTCTCGTGAATCGGCTTTTATGAGCTGATGTGCCACGTGTGTGTCTTGTTTATGGTCGGGGATTTGGTGTAAATAATGCTCAGACGAGAGAGAGAGAGAGAGAGAGAGAGAGAGAGAGAGAGAGAGAGAGAGAGATGGCATTTAAAAAATTACAGGTGGTTCAGCATCAATTATTTTGTGGTCGATGAATCAATGTATCTTGCAATTTATGGAGGTGACGACAAGAGTGTTGAGGTGTTGGGGCCTTTTGAATTCCTGAAGGGTGGGCTGCCCTTGGGGAACAAGCTGGCTGGCCTTGTGCCAGCTAGGGCTCTTGCTCCTTGGACAGCCCGCGAAGAATATGAAAAGATTTTATCATAATATGCCGACAGGAAAATCGGATGTATTTCATTTTCTCTCGCATTCTATCACATGCACACATACGTCATTAAATGTCAGATATGAGAGAATTTCCTTGGAACTTTATCAAACAGCCTCATTACCCATTCTTAATTGATGGCAAATTTATCAGACAGCATCATTTACCCATTCTCAATCGATGGGAAATTTATCAGACAGCATCATTTACCCATTCTTAATTGATGGGAAATTTATCGGACAGCATCATTTACCTATTTTTAATCGATGGGAAATTCATCAGACAGAATAATTTACCCAAATGGGAAATTTATCAGACAGCATAATTTTTTATTCATTCTTAATCGATGTCAACATCATCTTCCTGTTCTCATTTTCCTCTGCTACCATCCATCAATGGATGACACCATTCATACCCACCCGGGGAATTTAGCATGAAACCCTAAGCCCCAGGAACATACACGACTACTTTTTGCCCACTTTGTTAAGCCCGGAGGCCCGTGGAGATCAAACACAATTGTGATCGAGCACTCTCATGAAATGTTAACTTGGACCGAAAGGTAAATAGACCGTAAGGTAAATAGAAGTTCATCATTCCAAGATACTTTTTGCTGGGATGATGCAATTTATTTTAGTTTGCTTTAGTTGCTCAGAAAGGTGTACATTTGAACGTTTTTGTTATATTCACTTTGATTACTCTTTCTAAGCATGGCGAGTGCAATCCACGCCCTTACACGCGCTGCAGATGTTTTATCGAAGGGTTTGTTAAGAGTGGCAGTAACTACTGATGATGTCTGACATTGACTGAATTCAAGAGAGAGAGAGAGAGAGAGAGAGAGAGAGAGAGAGAGAGAGAGAGAGAGAGAGCAGCTTTGTGATAAAGATGGAGAATTATTAATTCTACCGGATACGTACACAATATACAACACATACACACACACACACACACACACACACACACACACACACATATATATATATATATATATAATATATATTATTATATATATATATATATATATCGTATATATGGGCGTGTTTAATTATTACCTAAGGTGGAGGCATAGTGGATCAACTGATAGTTTCACTCTTACTACCGCGCGTGGGTTAGATGCCCACTAGGGAATGACAGGGCTTCTTCATTTATTTTCCATCTGGGTCCAAGACTCGTAACGATACATGTATCCAAAAAGTGTGCAGAAATCGACAGGTAAAGGTGTCACAATAGATGCACACACATTTTATACATACATACATATATGTGTATGTATGTATGTCTAAATACATATATGTAAAATATTAAGACGTAATGTAAAAAGGTACGACATTGCAAAATTTTATTTATCTATAAACAAAGACTTGCATGTAATCAAAGCTGGTAGGTAAATTGATACCCTGACAGAACTCACTGACATATCACCTACACATCTCCACCGAAAATTCAACGGAAGGTTCTTATGAAATAAACGTAAATAAATGGGGTGTCTTAACGTCCGTGGGCCTAAGATATAAAAGAAAAAAAAAATAAAAGGCAAAAGGTCGGGAGGCACGGGATGCCGTAAGAGATATATCATCACGTTAGGCAAAGGGCGGGATCTTCAGGAGTCTTCCACTCAACGGGAGATACAAGATAAGTTGTGCAGAATAAACCAGGAGATTAATCGAAGGTTGACGCTTTCGCTGGTCTACAGAGAGGAAAGACCAGCACTGAGGAGAAAGATAAATATTTTGAGCGATAAAAAATGCGTTAAAACTGAACGTTTCATTATTATTTCACACACCACACACACACACACACACACACACACAACACACACACACACACATATATATATATATATATATATATAGATATATATATATATATATATATAATATAATATTATATTCGATCCCACGGGGGTACGAAATTATTATCAACTAAAATTCCCCATCGGTACATATAGGAAAATATATCAATTCCGAGGTAGAGCGAATTAGATATTAAAGGACATTTGTAGCTCGAATGATACATATTATATATATAATACATACATATACACACATACATATATGTATATGTATACATATGGAATAAAAAAAACGCTCAGTTTTAACGCATTTCTTCACCCTCAAAACATATATATATATATATATATATATATATATATATATATATATATATATATACACACACATAAATACACTATACGTGATATATATGATATATATAGTGTATATATACACTATATGTATATAGTATATATATACACGAGCTTTCTTTGTAAACGTATGTTTACATTTCTTCAGTCTGATACGTAAAGGACAAGGAGTCGAAAGGCCATGCAGAACTCCATCGTTTCTCTGTTCTACGTGGATTTTGTCGTTATATATATATATATATATATATATATATATATATATATATATATATATATATATAATATATATATATATATATATATATATATATATATATATATATATATATATATATATATATATATATATATATATATATATATATAATATATATATAGTATATAATATATATATATATATATATATATACATATATATATATATATATATATATATATATATATATATATATATATATATATATATATATATATACTATATATATATATATATATATATATATATATATATAATATATATATATATATATTTATATGTTATGTCTGTGTTTGCGAGACTCATGTTTTATTAATTATAAAACAGCCTTGGTTAAGCAAGGCAGCCACTGCAATTTGGAGCAAAAAACCACGGAAATATTAATGAAAATCAATTATATTATAGCCTCTTGTAGCAGGACATCACAATAGGAGTTTTCTTTATTGTTGGTTATCGAGAATCTACATCTCCAATACTTTAAGAAGATGGAATTGAAAATCAAGCAGTTTTGAACGACGTGAAACAAAATGGATTCTGCTTCACACAACACAAAGCGTATCCACATGTTTATCTTTTCTGTGTGCAAGACAGACAGCGAACAGTAACTTTAACTATCAAAAATCAACTTCACGCACTATAACATACTGTTAGAGTTATTAACGGGGCAGGTTAGCTTAAAATCAAATAGCGTACTAGTTGAAAGATGTCAAGAATAAACATGTCCTTAACATTTCAGGAGGTAGAAACCAACCCTTTTAGCAGCCGGGCGGAAAGAAATCCAATTAGTCTCCTCTTCTCGTTAATGCACACCGATCCCATAATCTCCAAACACTTCGCAGCCAATAACTCTCAACCTTCTATATAGATCGGTATCGATCTCGAGACCCAGAATCGCTACTGACATTTACTGTATCTCACTCGAATCGGGTTATACTACACTCTTTTATGAGCTGGCGGGATCTTACGTTTTCGCTCCTGGTAGTTATGGGGCGTCATAAAGGACCTGACGCAAGGCTGCGCTCGTTAAAAGTTCTTGCCTGTGACTTTAGAAGGGTGTCTTAGAAGGGTATCTAGGCGATCTTGCTCATATAATCCCTTGTGTGACCCTTGCTCGCCTGGAGTGGATGATGGTGATGAGGTGAGGCTGTCTGCTTTTGTCCTTTTCCAGATCTCTAAATAGGTTTCCAGGAATTTTCGAACTTTCTAATACATTCTTCCCAATACTGACCTTCATAGAGCTTTTTCGTGTTGTTTCTTCCAGATGAAAACGCAAGATATTTATTCGATTCTCTGCACAGTATCTCTGCAGCTTGCACAGTTTTGTGCAGTTTCTTCAAATGTTTATAAATGTTTGTTTGAGCGGCATCGCTGACAGCCACGGACTAATCCTTGAACAAGGGTACACTAGGAAGAAAAGTATCCATAATATTTTTAGTAGATTAATCTTACGGCTTGAAACTATAAAAATAAATTATCAACATTTAAAACAAAGAGGAAGGGGTGTTTTACTGTAGTTAGATAGCTTAATCTGGCCTTATGCCAGTAAAGACTCTTCGTTCTCAGGCAATCCCCAGAGAACATTAATCAACAGAAACATCTCAGGCTAGGTATCACACACAGGTTTACCTGTCAGTCTCCCTGTCAGTTTGTGGGCGGAGTCATTCCACTCACCAGTACTGGTGAACTGATGGAATTACATAAAGTTCTTTCGACCGACTGACAGTTGATCGTATACGCGAGGACTGTTAACCTGTTAACCAACGATTTTATGACAGTTCGCCTCTGAATTTCACCTGGGAAGGATTTCAGCCGCTCTGACAAGACTTTGAATAAACTATGTAAAGGCCTAATCAATTTCGTTGTTAGACCCTGCGGCACTATTTGTAGACCGTTATGAGTACATATCTTATAAAAAATTAAAATGAATATTTCCATGCGATAGACAAGTTGGTATAGGCCTAGGCCTGTGTCCTGTCTTTTTATGAAAGGTGATATTACTGAAAGTAGGCTTCACGGGTCCATTTCATAAATAACTACATCAACCCCCAGTTCTAATTAAACTTTAGTAATACCGTATGAGATGAGATATCTTTCTTTAATAAGGAATACTTAGACCATACTCTGTTGCGCCTTTTTGCTTTTTTTTCTTATAAGTGAATTGCCGCAGCAGCTAGACTGCGTAACTCCACCGCGTTATAAGCTAGCGGAGTTACCATCGCTGCCATCTTGTGTTGCCCAGACGCCAGACGAAGGCTGGGCGAGAAATGAGGGCAATGACCTCGAGTTGACAGTCCGACTGACAGTTCTAATCTGTACGCGTGGACGAACGGTCGTTGGTGGACTCTCTTCACCCTTGGGTGGACTGACCTATAGTACGTAAGGTAGGCCTACTTACTTCACTAAGTAGGTTCATGAGCAAATACACAATGGTCAAAATCGGCGTAAAATTCCCTTTTTTTTTTCTTTTACAATCATGCTTCAGCGATTAAGACGTAGGACTGCTTTACCTACAATACAAATAAAAGCTGTATTGATGACATTATTTTATCTGTGAATCTAAACAAATTCTCTTTATGATATTCTTTTATCTGTGGATTTTAACCATTTCTCTTTATGACATACTTTTATCTGTGGATTTAGACAAATTTCCTTTATATTCTTTCATCTGTGGATTTAAACAAATTCTTTAAGACATTCTTTCATCTGAGGATTTAAACAAATTCTCTTTAAGACATTCATCTGTGGATTTAAACAAATTCTCTTTATGACATTCTTATATCTGTGGATTTAAACAAATTCTCTTTATGACATTCTTTCATCTGTGGATTTAAACAAATTCTCTTTATGATATTCTTTTATCTGTGAATTTAAATTCTCCTTATGACATTCTTTTATCTGTGGATTTAGAAAAATTTTCTTTATGATATTCTTTTACCTGTGAATTTAAACAAATTCTCTTTAAGACATTCTTTCATCTGTGGATTTAAACAAATTCTCTTTATGACATTCTTTTCTCTGTGGATTTAAACAAATTCTCTTTATGACATTCTTTTATCTGTGGATTTAAATTCTCCTTATGACATTCTTTTATCTGTGGATTTAAATTTTCCTTATAACATTCTTTCATCTGTGGATTTAAACAAATTCTCCTTATGACATTCTTTTATCTGTGGATTTAAACAAATTCTCCTTATGACATTCTTTTATCTGTGGATTTAAATTCTCCTTATGCCATTCTTTTATCTGTGGATTTAAATTCTCCTTATGACATTCTTTCATCTGTGGATTTAAACAAATTCTCCTTATGACATTCTTTTATCTGTGGATTTAAACAAATTCTCTTTATGACATTCTTTTATCTGTGGATTTAAATTCTCCTTATGACATTCTTTCATCTGTGGATTTAAACAAATTCTCCTTATGACATTCTTTTATCTGTGGATTTAAACAAATTCTCTTATGATTCTTTTAAATCCTTTTATGTGGATTTAAATTCTCCTTATGACATTCTTTTATCTGTGGATTTAAATTCTCCTTATGACATTCTTTCATCTGTGGATTTAAACAAATTCTCCTTATGACATTCTTTTATGTGTGGATTTAAACAAATTCTCTTTATGACATTCTTTTATCTGTGGATTTAAATTCTCCTTATGACATTCTTTTATCTGTGGAATTTAATTTATTCTTCCTATGGACATTCTTCTTCATCTGTGGATTTAAAACAAATTTCTCATGGACATTCTTTTATCTGTGGATTTAAAAAACAAATTCTCTTATGACATTCTTTTATTGTGGATTTAAACAAATTCTCTTTATGACATCTTTTATCTGTGATTGTAAATTCTCTTATGACATTGCTTTTCATCTGTGATTTAAAACAAATTCTCCTTATTGGACAATTCTTTTTATCTGTGGATTTAAACAAATTCTCTTTATGACATTCTTTTATCTGTGGATTTAAATTCTCCTTATGACATTCTTTTATCTGTGGATTTAAATTCTCCTTATGACATTCTTTCATCTGTGGATTTAAACAAATTCTCCTTATGACATTCTTTTATCTGTGGATTTAAACAAATTCTCTTTATGACATTCTTTTATCTGTGGATTTAAATTCTCCTTATGGACCAATTCTTTTATCTGTGGAATATTTAAAATTTCTCCTTATTACATCTTTATCTGTGGATTAAACAAATTCTTCCTTATTTTGACATTCTTTTACTGTGGCATTTTAAAACAAATTCATCTTTATGGACATTCTTTTTAAATCTGTGGAAATTTAAAATTCCTCCTTATGACATTTCTTTCATCTGTGGCTTTAAACAAATTCTCTTTATGACCATTTTTATCTGTGAGATTTAAACAATTCTCTTTATGACAGTCTTAATTGTGGATTTAAATTTCCTTATGACATTCTTTCATCTGTGGATTTACAAATTATCATATGACTTCTTTTATTTGTTGGATGTAAAAATCCTCCTTATGGACATTCTTTTATTGTGGATTAATTCTCTTTGAGATTCTTTTATCTGTGGATTTAAATTTTCCTTATGACATTCTTTCATCTGTGGATTTAAACAAATTCTCCTTATGACATTCTTTTATCTGTGGATTTAAACAAATTCTCTTTATGACATTCTTTTATCTGTGGATTTAAATTCTCCTTATGACATTCTTTTATCTGTGGATTTAAATTCTCCTTATGACATTCTTTCATCTGTGGATTTAAACAAATTCTCCTTAATGACTTTATTTATCTGTGGGATTTAAATAAATTCTCTTTATGACCATTCTTTTATCTGTGGATTGTAAATTCTCTGGATTGAAACAAATTCTCATCTGGTGGATTTTAAACAAATTTCTTCCTTATGGACATTCTTTTTTAATCTGGGGATTTTAAACAAATTCTCCTTTATTGACATTCTTTTATGTGGAATTTAAATTCTTCCTTTTATGGAAACAAATTCGTTTATCTTGTGGAGGAATTTAAATTCTTCCTTTATTGACAATTCTTTCAATCTGGGTGATTTTTAAACAAAATTCCGCCTTTTATGGACATTCTTTATCTGTGGATTTAAACAAATTCTCTTTATGACATTCTTTTGTCTGTGGATTCAGACATTCTTTTGTCTGTGGATTCAAACAATTTCCCTTGATGTGATTGGATATATAACCTAGAAACATTTGAGATCATGACTACTTTTAACGAGAATGTCATTACTGTGCACCTCCCACAGGGAACAAGTATTTATCTGATAAACAGTCAGGTAACTTGATATACCTAATAAACAGTTACAGCTGTAAGAGATTCCTCTCGCGCAAGTGATTGTTGACTGCTTGCAAGTCACTCGCAGAAGACTTTCCAATGGAATCCCGCTTTCAATGAATTTTGGCAATTTGTTGATAATGACCCCCTCCAGGATATCCGATATATTACACAGCATAGAACAGAATAAAATATAGAATTTAAGCCAAAGGCCAAGCGCTGGGACCTATGAGGTCATTCAGGTTGAAACGGAAAATCGCAGTAAAAAGGTTTGAAAGGTGTAATGAGTGGAAATTCTCGCAGCTGCACTATAAAACAATTGTAAGGAGGAGGTGGAAAGCAAGATAAATGAAAGCGAATATGAACAGAAGTGCAATAAAAGGAATGAAAGGGTTTGCAGCTAGGGGCCTAAGGGACGTTGTTAGTAATGCCTACAGTGCACCATATGAGGTACAGTGACGGCAAAACCCCTCTACAGGAGATATATCAGATATGACCTCATTACCTTAAAAAGAGTGAGCGTCTGAACCAAGTTGAATAGTCATCTATTGACCCACGCACTGCAGAATATAATATAAGAATATGACTTGCAAAGGGAGTTACATGACCAGAGAGATTTCCATTCCAATAAAATTCTTAAAAGAATAAAGCATAAACCTGGATAAAGGAAACTCAATTAAGGAGCAAATCTCTTTCATGGCACGTAACATTATTTCAGTAGTCACACAAAGTCCTTCTGTACAGTACATAACGACAAGTAAGCGAAATTATTCGAGAATTAATATAAGCACGCATTCGGAGATCTCTCATTCATCTTATCAGTGATCAGCGCTGCATTAAGTGTACTGTACGAGACATAATTTCAAGCTACTTCCAAGCTGCTGACGGGAATATTACTATACTGCCGTAAAGTCATCTTCACAGATAACAGCCTTGATTTTTCGAGTGACCAAGACTACTATATAATATTTAAGCCCTCTTTTCAGTTCAAAATAACAGCATCTGCTAGATGAAAACGGTCCTGCGCACACGATGCTTAAACACTGCCACCACATTATTATATACATACACATACACACATATATTACTATATATTATAAATATACATTCATAGACACACTACATATATATATATATATATATATTATATATATATATATATATATATATATATATATATATATATGTATGTATGTATATGTATATGTAAAAGTGGTGGCTATGTTGTCGTTAATAGAAAACTTCAATTTAAGGAGGAACTGGATAGCCAGAAGACAGACGTGGTAACATTGCAAAAATTACGTATCATTTCATAAACCATAACAGAGGCACAGCCAAGGTTTCGGGAACACATAACTTTTCCCATCATTAGAGTTACTTATCTTTAGAGTGATGTAAAAAATAAAAAGCATCAATAAGAAAACAGCAAGAAAACTAGATTGATTGACTAGATCTTAAATGATTGAAACAGCTATAATTGACAACACTTCAAAATATATAATGATATCAAGTAAAAAAAAAAAAAAGGGGGGGGGGTAGATAAACGAAAGTTAACTGCGAATCAAGCCTGTCTCACCCAGATGTCATTTAACTACCACATGAACAGCAGGTTCGCTATATTTTGCACTACTCATCATCATTATGCATTTTGAATAATCATGGTTTTTTTTTATGTCTGTCTGCTGAGTGATTTTAGTGGACGATATCTGCCTAGTACGTTACAGTCAGTTTTGAATTGCTGTAAATTTTCGTTTTCATGCTCCCTTTTTTACTATATTATTATATATTTTACAGTGCTGTCGACCATAACTGTTTTATTACTTTTAGGTATAATCAATCAGTAGAGTTTTCTAAGATTTTTTTCTTATGTCATCCTATAGATAACTGACCCTGGTGACCCTGATAATGGGAAAAGTTATGTATTCCCGCAAGCTCTCAGAAATAATACGTGATTCTGCAACGTTACCATGTCTTCTGACTATCCTTTTCCTCCTTATATTAAATTATATATATGTATATATATATATATATATATATATATATATATATATAATAGATATATGTATATATATACATATATATATATATATATATATATATATATATATGATATATTTATATATATATGTATCTATATATATATATGTATATATATATATGTATATATATATATATGTACATATATATATATATATATATATATATATTATATATATATATATATATATATATATATATATATATATACACACACATACATATACGTGTGTATGTGTGTGTAAATCCATTATTGGGAATCTCTTCCCATGAGATTTATTGCTTTAAACCCTAGAATGATCCCATTATGAAACAAAGCACTCTGCTGAAGCTGAAAGCAGAAATCAGGTGTAAATTTACCCGCTGACCTATCAGGAAGATATCAGCATTACAACGGAATGACCTTCCAACATACAGTAGTATAAAATGAGCAGATCTCATGCGCCTTCAATCATAAGCGTTGAGCGACGAAAATGTCCCGTAGAGTAAGGTACTAAAAAACGTGTAACACCAATTCTCACATCTAATCATATCTGGTAAGAGATAACTAAACCCGTACAGAAAGGTTAAAAAACGCTTAATGTCAAGTCTCCCATCTAATCATATCTGTCAAGAGATAACTAAATATATCTATGAGAGATAACTACTTCAGCTATGATAGTTATAAACAAAGTATACTTAGCTTTTTCTCCGAAGTTCCACGTCTATTCTCTTCCTATCAAAAGAAAAAAAAAAGAATAAAAAAATTAGTGTCATGTAGTATTTCACCGATTTCATTTCAATCTAAAGATAAGCAAGGAGTACAAGATTCTGGTCTCTGCTCTATAAGCTGAAAAGTAACCTAAATCCTACAGTAAATAAAAAAATATAAAAAAGATTGATCAATAATAATAATAATAATAATAATAATAATAATAATAATAATGAAACCTTCCAATGTAGTAATACTCATTGCCTTCACTTCCAGAATGTGGAATTTGCTACCTTCTTCATAATAATAATCATAATACCAATAATATTGAAACCTTCCAGGATAGTAGTACTGATCACCTTCACCACCAGAACGGGGATTTCGCTACCTTCTTCCATACTTTCAAAATAGTCCAACCTGCCTATTTTTTTGAGGTGGCATATGTTGCCAAGTTTCGCCCATTTCTTACGGAGTGCGTGTGGGGCAATATAATTATCCATTCACGCCAACCTCTGATTCACCATAACTAAGAGTGATCCGACCTCCAACTTACTCAGCTCACATGCAAGATTTTCCCCTCATGCGTAAGTTGTAAACATTATAATCCTTACTTTCAACGTAAAACAATACATGCTAAAATCTACGGTCAAATAGAGCCTCGTTTCATCAACGAAAATTAAAATAAATACGCTATATTTTATAAGAAATAATTTTTTGTACTGTTTATCCTAAAAGTCCTGTATATCTAACTCAACGCAAAACACCTTTTATCAGACTTTAGGCTCTTCCATAGATAGGCCTTTCGTAACCACCCCCAACAACAACAATAACAGAGGCAGCAACAACAACAACGACAAAGTAGCCTGTAGGCTTACTCCCCGAGTAAGTGAAAATGAATCGTTTCCTCAGCCCTGCAACCCGTCATCCCGAATTGCGAGATCTGAAGGGATTGAAACGGGGAGTTCCTCTCGCCCAAGATGTAGGTAGTTAAGAGCCAACGTGAAATATGATTAATGATGCCCTGTCTCTTTACTTATAGGCGTGGTCATGGGCGGTTGTAAGGGCAAGATGGTGGGCACCAGGGTTAGAGAGTTATTGGTGATGGGTAAAAGATGTCTCGGGTCGAACTAGGGCGTGGTTAAGGGAGAAGGGAAGGACGCAGACTAATAGATAATCCTTTTCCCTTTCTTCATTTTTCTTCTTAAGGGAGCGTAGGTGTCGGGCGTGGTCTCTTCGGCTGACCAGTTATTTACATTACGGTTCGGGGCAAAGCTCAGGGAGGGCATGGCGCCACTCTCATCAAAGGAAGGGGCATCGGCAACTCTCTTCAGGGCAAAGGAATCACCGATGCACTGCTGCACTGATTGCAGAAGCAAAGATCAGTGATATCCTTGCTGATAATAATGGTGACTGTGAAGATAATGATCACGAGGAGAATGAAAATAATTAAACAAACAATAAGAAGAAGATCGATAGTGATGAAAACTGTCAAGGCAAATTTTTACAGTTGAAAATGTTCTTTTACAAGTTTATTAGAATGTGATTGTGAATATGGGTATATTTTTATCAGATATATATGTTTATATATGTATATATATATGACATATATATATATATATATATATATATATATATATATATATAAACATTAAGCTATAAATGTCGGGTGTTCGATTCACTTAAGACACCAAATCATTTATCACTTGTAATTCACCTTCGGTGATATTGGCTACAATACACACAAACACACACACACACACACACACACACACACACACACACATATATATATATATATATATATATATATTATAGATATATACAATATATATATATATATATACATGCATGTGTGTGAATGACGAAGGGTGCGTATAAGTGTACATAGTAGCGTACATTAATTATTAATGTATAAATATATGTTATATACCTAGCATGTGTATACACGCACAAAACTTACGTAGGTTGACTAACATGCCAAATCAATTTAAGCCAATATTGTTCAATATAAATTACAGCTTAATCAAGAAAAGCAGTGAGAGAGAGAGAGAGAGAGAGAGAGAGAGAGAGAGAGAGAGAGATAGAGAGAGAGAGAGAGAGAGAGAGATCTAATGATGTCGACAGAATGTACAGCTACTTCATTGTAACAATTTCTCGAACATCTTTCAATACTGATAACATGGAAGGAATGAGAATTGCCATATCTTCCAAGAAGACATCCATGATACTTCGATTAGTGACTATATCACAGATAATAACGAAAATAATAATCATTATTTTAACAACAATAATAATGTGTATAGTGTTTTGATAGATGAGTATAGAGGCAAATTATTAATATCATCAATTAAACGTCTCTCATTTCCGAAAACTCAATACAGCAATTCTGATCACTGGGATACTTATTTGTTTATAGGAAGAATCTGATCTCTGGGATACTTATTTGTTTATAGGAAGAACTTGAGATGGATAAGATAACGTAAAAAAAAAACTTACATTAGCTGTTGTTATGACATGACTTTGTGAAACTTTTTCTCTGTGCAATTAACAAAAAATGTAATAAAAATACTTGAAAGCACCTCTAATTTAAGGGTGAATATCACTTACTCTGTCCGTCGCTGTCTCTAGTCACATTAGAGCTTCAGCTTAATAATTCCACTAAACAACATTTACATATAAACTCTCTCTCTCTCTCTCTCTCCTTCTTTCGTTGTGCTACAATCAACCCAGACATTGTCTCAACTACCTCTCTCTCATTCCTCCATAATGTAATCTCTCTCATTATATCGTTGTGCTATAATCCCTCCAAACAACAATGTCTCAACACTTTTTCTCGCATTCTTCCAAAATGGCATCTCTCTCTCTCTCTCTCTCTCTCTCTCTCTCTCTCTCTCTCTCTTTCTTGAAGTTGTTGTTCTTCTTCCTTGTATCATTGTGCTACAACCAATCCAGACAACATTGTCTCAACTATCTCTCTCATTCCCCCATAATGCAATCTCTCTCTCTCTCTCTCTCTCTCTCTCTCTCTCTCTCTCTCTCTCTCTCTCTCTC